>NW_015165878.1:85692-169020 GCF_001447785.1 Gekko japonicus | reverse complement strand
CCAGTGATTACTGTTTACCCAATAGGGAACAGCTTAACTTTACCAGGATGGGCTTGATTTGAGGTGAATGCCAGGAGTGCAACAATTGCAAGAGTTCTTGAGTCAAAATTTATTTCTTCTGCTGGAAAGAGACACGTACCTGCAAAGAGCCGGTAGGTTCTTTGGGCTTTAAAAATCTTGCTTTTGACACCTGGAGACAGCAGCTCTGAAAAACAAATGTGGCATTTCAGTGAACTGGCCTCTTTAGTGTTATCGTGCAACTCACCTCTTTGATCCGCAGTAATTAACCAAGGAAAGACCAGTGAAAAGCTTAGCCAATCTATAGTACTACTCTACTGACATGGCCCAAGTTTGAAGGATAGCTACTGGAAAGAGACACGCTTTCTCTTGATTTCTCCCAACAAAACAATTTCATTTAGTTTTGGTCTCTGCTCCAGACTTGGTGCATTAGAGCACACAAAAACAGTAACAGATAATGACAGTGATGGGAAACTGGGTGTTTATGAAACAGATCTTTAATGCTGCAAGTGTTTATAAGGTCGGGATGGGGGCAAATGTTTCATTTAAGAATCTGCAAGTGATTAAGGCAAGGAGTCCAAAAGCTTTGTTTTGATGAAGCCACAGATTTTCAGAGGGACACAAGCATTCTGGTTCTTCATGAGCTGCCATTCTAAACAAAAGGACTTTAAAAAAAAGGGAACGGGGGGGGGGGGAATACAACACATGTTGAAGCTTGCTCTGTCTCATTCAAATAGTAAACCATCTTTGTTGTGACTGTGAAGAATTAGTCACATACCCAAGAACTAATCTGAGAGGGTTACACAACTACTGAGTGGCAAGCCTTTCTGAAGAAATAAAATCCAGAGACTGAGAAACTGCTTAGCTGTAGATACTTGGTATCGAGCCCAGCTTGTGAAGGTTCCTATTTGGGGTGTACATTCGGTATAGGTAAAGGTAAAGGTCTCCCTTGCTCGAAAGCCAGTCGAATCCGACTCTAGGGTTGCGGTGCTCATCTCCGTTTCAAAGCCGAAGAGCCAGCGCTGTCCGAAGACGTTTCCGTGGTCATGTGGCCGGCATGACTAAACACCGAGGCGCACGGAACGCTGTTACCTTCCCACCGAAGTGGTACCTATTTATCTACTTGCAATTTCTTGCTTTCGAACTGCTAGGTTGGCAGGAGCTGGAACTAGAGACAGGAGCTCACCCTGTCTTGCGGCACCCGGGTCTTGAACTGCTGAACTACTGAACTTCCACAGCCTGCAGTTCAGCGTCTTAACCACTTGAGCCACCGCAGCTCCTACATTCGGTATATACCGCGCCAAATAAATACCCAAATAATGCCTCATCAGTGAACTTCATTCAGCCGTATAACCAAATCAGCAAAAGAAAAACACTCACGGTGATGACTAAAACCTTAAAGTGTACATGTATCCAATACATATATTACATTAAGTTACCAATTCTAATTTCCAGGTTTTCACCATCTATTTGAGGATCTCGCAACTATTAACTTATTTGCTAACTGAAATCCTCAACAATAATAAATTGTAACACAGTATCTATGGGAAGGAGCTGCAGTGGCTCAAGTGGTTAAGACGCTGAACTGCAGGCTGTGGAAGGTCAGGTAGTTCAGCAGTTCGAGACCCGGGTGCCGCATGACGGAGTGAGCTCCCGTCTCTAGTTCCAGCTCCTGCCAACCTCGCAGTTCGAAAGCAAGAAATTGCAAGTAGATTAATAGGTACCACTCCAGTGGGAAGGTAACAGTGTTCCGTGCACCTTGGTGTTTAGTCATGCCGGCCACATGACCACGGAAACATCTTCGGACAGCAATGGCTCTTCGGCTTTGAAATGGAGATGAGCACCGCAACCCTAGAGTTGGATTCGACTGGCTTTCGAGCAAGGGAACCTTTACCTTTACTTATCTATGGGATATCTTTACAATCCGGTATTCTGCAGTAACTCTCTATTAAATTGTACACAATCTTCTCGAGAATTCTCACTGACAATTAATTCTGAGATGGAATACTTCAACGTGTCTCAGCCATATAACAATCAAAATCCATTCATAAAGAATCCGGTGATCCGACAGGGAGCCACCGATATCCTCCTGTTTCACTTTCATCTTTTTCAAAAATCGCTGTGGTCGTCTACAGCGGGAGAACGGTGTGTTCCATTCAGAAGGAAGCTCTCCAGTACTTCTGTCTGGGAAGTCCTCTAGAAAGTATTGGTTGCAAAATCCGAACACAATACCAAATCTGGTATTTGGGAATATCGGTATATACCAATATTATTTGGGTCCAATACACCCGGATATGAATACCGATTTTTGTGTATGCACACCCCCTAGTTCCTATCCGTGTAGGTGTATACACTTAGCAAACTCTCTCTTAAACAAAACCCCAGACAATGTTAATGCCCTCCTCTCCTCAAACAGGGGTCATGACAGTCACCTTTACTTATTTCCAGGTCAACAGGATATTCAATATTTTTGATGAGCTTCTGGCACCCCCCAGTCTTCTCATAGACAAACCGCTTGAGATGAAGGACAAGGACTGGAGGAAGCTCCTCGAGTGTCACTCTTCGACTGATCTCCACCTAGTGGTTAAAAAAAAAAAGTCAACTGAGCCCCCATCTCCTTAGACACCAGTTAAAAACATGGGCTCAGAACCAGATTGGTGCTGAAACAAGATGGATGGTCAGATATGCTCCTTCCATTTTGAGCCTCTGCAAACGACGAGGGTTAACATTCCATTGCGAAGGAGAGAAAAGTAACGCTAAACCTGAACTAGCTCAACAGCTTCTACCCAACCATCAGCACACTTAAAGCATATGATGTTTTCCCCATGTTTATTGCTGTTGCCGCAGTTCCTTCCAACTCCCAGAAAGATGGTCACGGGCCCTGCTTCATGAGCATTTATGTCCTTGTGTTACTAGACAAACTGAGAATGGCTGAACATGTACCGCTGCACTGCCCCTTCCATAATGATCTCAGTTATTTATTTATGACACCTATCCTGCCAAAAATCCCAGGAAGATCTTGCAGACCTTGAATCTGGAATCTCAGACAGAGTTGACAGATTCTGTGCGGCTACCAGAGTCCACTGAGGTACAGTGCTGACTTAGCGACACATTTGCTTTTATGAATGAGAGAGAGAGATGTAGGTGCTATGACCTCATATATATACGGGGTCACAGCTCCTACATCATGGAGAACATTTACACAGGCTGGGGAAGGAGGTTGGATTGAGGAGAGAAGGGATTAAAACCACCCCCTTCTCTCAGTGGGGCTAGGCTAGGCCTGCGGGAGGGAGAGAAATCAGTTCACCCCCCTTGTCCCTCTTTGCTTCAGCATCCTACTCCACACAGCAATTCCTCTGCAAGGATAAAGGAAAACTCTACATTCCCCAAAACAGATGACCAGATATAGGACAATTTATGCAGTCTGTTACAAAAATCAGAGTAGTCGCTGGGTGCATTCGGTGCCGCAATGAATAAACAGGAACGATGTGGCACCGTGAAGACTAAAACTTTTTGGAATCGAACTTAAGCTACTGCAGACTAGACCCATGGCAGTGGGTCCTTGCTGGGCAAGCATCTCTCTCAGGCTGTGAAGAAAAACCTGGAAAGAGCAGGATCAAAGGGCCAGAAAATGCAGGAAACGGAGTGACATCTGATTATGTAAACTCAGAATGTAACCAAGGAAAGTACAGGGCACACACAACAACAGTAACTGGCAATCGTTCTAGTTTTTGACAAAATATCACTGTCACCATTGGCAGTTTTTAAAAAAGTCAGGGTATATCTAGTTGCTGCCTGGCTCCTAAGAGTTATAACTAGGTTTGGTACAAAGCTGGTCCCTCCACTTATCTCTTGGGCTACATTCTGTATTGTACCAAAGACATGTCTTACATTAGCTAAGACCTTTACCATCAATCTGCATGCTGCAAAATGTATTAGAAGAGAGGATTATTTCCACAGTCCTTTTAGGGGGTTCTTTTTAAACGAAATTCAATTTGAGATGTTTTTATTCCTTGACCAGACTAGACACTAAAATACAAACCAGACCAGACTAGCGCTTCAAGTGAACACCCATTCCTTCTTGAACCCATAATTGAACACTGAGCTTGTCAAGCAGAAGGAGACTAGAACCATAGATGCACCAGAAACCAAAAGTGAGCGGCTAGCCAAACAAAACCCATGTGGTGAGCCTAGAGGTCTGCACTTTGAGTTTTCCTCCCATAGAAGAAAGGCTCTCAGACAACCATAGGGATGTTTCACGTATTTCTACTCCCACACAACATGTCAGACATAAAACCCAGACATGCCATGTTTGCCTACACAGTCTTTCAGGGCAACACACTTCCCACCCTCTTCTCCGGGGTGTGTGTGTGTGTGTTTTTCCTGAACACCCAAAGCAGTGTGGTACAGCCAATTCTGTTCCACATTGCGGTGCACCACTCTGTTTACAAAGGTTTCTTGAGCGACGGGCATTAAGGCATGCTAAAAAACCATCTCATCATATTCAGGCACCGTCAGTGGAAAATGCCATTAGACACAATAATATTTTAATGCCTAATATTTTAACGACATAAGCAACACATCAGTATGGTTGTGGCTCAGTGACTGCATTGTACTGCATGCAGAAGGTACCAGGATCAAACCCCAGCATCTCCAGTTAAACGGACAGGCAGTAGGGTGATGTGAAAGATCTCTGCCTGAGACTATGGAGAGCCACTGCGAGTCTGAGTAGACAGTACTGATCTTGAGGGACTAAGGGTCTGATTTACTATAAGGCAGCTTCATGCGTACGACTATTACAAAATATGAAACATTCTTTTTCCAACATGACCAAGAGAGGTAGGCATTGGATCCATACAGAATTAATCTTAACAGCATTTTCATAGTGTGTTTTTGGTGTGAAAACATTTTAAGCTGTTCGATTATCCAGTTTTTATGTGGTGTTTTGTAATGTTGGCTTTTAATTATCAGCTTTTAATGTTTCATATTTTTATTACGTTTTACGGGTAGCAAAAACTTTCCTAAATAAATGACTGAATATCTGCTGCACCGTTCTTATCACAGGGAATGGAAAAACCATCTCAGTTACAGAGAGGAGAAGGCAGCCATGCAAAGCAAAATTTAGAACGAAGCAGCAGATCGACCGGTATTTCCAAATAAAGACACAACGAGTTATACAGTTTTGCACTTCCAAATGGCTCACTGGGATTCTCTCCTGCCCTTCTTGGTTCTCCTCCACCCTGTATGTGCAAGCATGTCTTGTCAATGTTACTGTTGTACAAAGAAATTGGTGTACATGAATGACTTGGACACATGGGCACTGCAACTGGAACTCATGCATGCTGGAAGCGGGCTGGCTATTTTAGTAATGGGAGTCACTGAACAACTGTTAACCCCCCTTATTCTGAAATACTGTTTATGTTTTTTTTTAAAAAAAAGCAGAACGCAGCAAAATAGGAGAAGACACAGTTCAGGTTCACTTGACGACTAGCCTACAGAATGGTACTCCCAACCAGTGTTGCCCTCTAAGATGAGTTAGTGTGAGCTAGCTCAGTTTTTTAGCCTCCGGCTCACATATTTTTGTCTTAGCACAGGAAGGAGGGCTTCAGAGCAAACTAATGTATGCAGTAGCCAAATCGCTCGCTCACAACTTTAATGCCAGTAGCCCACAAAGGAGAATTTTTGCTCACAAGACTCCACGGTTTAGAGGGAGCATTGCTCTCAACTGATGAGAGACAAGAGCTTTTGTTCTTCTGACTTCTAAATGCTTAATGCAGCGTCACAGGTCGTCTTCTAACCAAGTCAGCTCCTTCTCACAATACATAGCAAGACAACAAATTTTGCACATGCGTCGTGGACTGGTTGTTGGGGGCCAACCTACACAGCTCTGCTGAATGCAGAAAGTCCCAAATCTAATCACTGGCACCTCAGACACCTCTGTAGCAGGGCTGGGAAAGACAGCTTCCTGAATCCCTGGGGATTCGTGGACACTCAGAGGAAACCATAACCAAGATATGTGTGTCAGTGGTCCAGGTCAGAATAACGAAATTTCACATATCCCTATCCACTGGCAGCCACACTGCGCACTCACACACCCTTAAGTGCGGCCCTTGACTGCAAACTGTTAGCTAGCCAGGAAGACACATACCTCCTGCTTGGTTTTGGTGGTGTAACCCTGGACAGACTCTCTGGCCACCAAAGTTTCCAGCGCATCCTGGACCGTGCGTATCTTCTCAGACTGGATATCCAACTGCAGAGTGAAAAATGGCTGCAGAGTTGCAGACTCCTTTGAACTCTGTTGATAAACCACAGACCTAAGGAAATGGGGAAGAAGTAAAAAGTTTGCATTTGTGAAAGGAGTGTTCAAAACGCAACCCTGGAGAGAGAACTGCTAGCGAAACCTATATGAAAATTTCTCCTGCTCAAACTTGGCTGTAAGTCTGCAAAATGACCACTGGGCCAGAGCAATCTGTGCCTCAGGTTTTGACAGCCGTTACACTTCAGGTGCACAACAGGTTTCCCACCTGGAACCTAAAAAAGCTCAGGTTTTGTGCAATAAGAGAAATGGAATTTAATGATGTGGACTGAAAAAACAACAGGCGATGGAAATAATAAGAAGAGATTGGATTTATATCCCGCCCTTCACTTGGAGTCTCAGAGCAGTTTACAAACTCATTTCCCCTCCCCTCCCCACAACAGATATCCTGTGAGGTAGGCGGGGCTGAGAGAGCTCTTTCCAGAATTGTCCTTGAGAGAACAGCTCTGACAGAACTAGGGCTTGCCCAAGGTCATCCAGCAGCTGCAAGTGGAGAAGTGGGGAATCAAACCCGGTTCTCCCAGATTAGAATCCACGCACTTGACCACTACACCAAACTGGCAGCCCTTCTGACGATCCCTCTGACCACCCAATTGTCATCAGTCCTTTTTTGCTCCCTCCCCCATAAAACTACATTTTACCACGTCTGCCAATCTCTCCTTTTTTGTGTGTGCATCAAACCCTTTTCGAATTTGTGGTCCCTTCTGAAGATGTCAAGATATCCAGCTACACAGTGACACCTTTATTTCAACAAATAAGCTCTGCCTCGAATATGTGTAGCCCCCGTAATGACACTGCTGACACTTGAGAAAGCTTGCTCAACCCCTCACATGAATGCTGCGTCTGCGACACTTTCTCCTCCACGACTGGCTGCTACTTCTGCCAAAGAAATATACTTTACTGCACTCAAACTGTAGAAAACTAGATTCAGGTGGGTAGTCGTGTTGGTCTGAAGCAAAGTTCAGGTTCAGGGGCACTTTGTTGGTCTTAAAGGTGCCACTGGACTCAAACTCTGTTTTGTAGAAAACTAGCAGCTTTCAAGGCAGATTTGTGAGCAGTGCATGTAATACTGCTTCTACTTCAAGACTGCCATAATGTAGATGTCTTTCACATCTCACATAAGCAAGCTGGATTCAATGAAGATTCCAAGAAGGTGGCAATCACTCATGAATTTCTTTGTATAGTTGGCATCGATAACAAAAAGAGGATAGATTCGGGTGGGTAGCCGTGTTGGTCTGAAGCAACAGAACAAAGTTTGAGTCGGCGTAGCTATTGGCATGCTACACACTCTGTCGCAACACTGCAAGATCAAAAGCAAAAATATACCAGGAAAATCAAGGGGGGGGGGAGTTTTTCCCCTAAAAAACGTATTTTCCACAAACTAGAAACAGCTGTGTAAACAAAATCCACATTAACAGCTTTGTTTTTTGTTTTTTTAATCGCCTACTTGTCAACTCATAAAAATAAGGAGCTGGTTGGAACCTAAACCTTTGTTTTAAAAAATTCTTTAACTGGCCACCTGAAGGAAATTCTTATTTTGCCACGAGGAACCACGAAGAAAGGATCTATTTACAAGACTGGACTAGGGCACTGTTGTCATCTGTATGCATCCAGAACAAAAACAAGGACATCAAGCCACCAAGCAGTGTGTCTGGCACTATAAGGTCCAACTGCCCATGCCAGTGTGGGAGTTGGAGGTGGTAAGATAGCACCTGCATAATGCTGAGGTTCACATACAAAGGCACACGGCATTTGGCTACACATACGGTTTGGGTATGGAAAGAAATTCCAGATATCTTGCTCTGATTTTTAAAGAAATTGTAACTAAATAAAATGTTATTCAAAAGCTGTGCACAAAAAATAGATTTGCGGATAATCTGGGAGAACCGAGTTTGATTTCCCACTCCTCCACTTGCAGCTGATGGATGACCCTGGGCAAGCCCTAGTTCTGTCAGAGCTGTTCTCTCAAAGACAGTTCTCTCAGAGCTCTCTCAGCCCCACCTACCTCCCAGGGTGCCTGTTGTGGGGAGGGGAAGGGAAAGGAGTTTGTAAGCTGCTCTGAGACTTGGAGTGAAGGGGCAGGGTATAAACTCAATCTACTCCTCCTCCTCCTCTTCTTCTAATAAAGAAAACTGAAGAGGTTGGAATCCTTATGCGGAAAAAGGTGCTAAGCCACCATGTTTTTAGAGAAAAAGAAATAAAATGGAAAATGCAGCTATTTCTGATGGTTGTGTTTGAGAGGATGATTCCTACTGCTAAACCGTTCCTATCTCCACCCCTCAGCCTCGCAAAAGAAAGCTTTCCTGCTCTCCTACATCCTACCATCAGATACTGTTTCTGTGGTGACCTACTTTATACAGTGACTAGGATGGGTGTGTCAGACAGCAGACAACAGATCTGGGATAGGATCTTGGCGGTTCTTTTTATTTTTGGGTTTAAACAAGAATCCCTCAGTGTCATCTTACATCCTTTGGATGACAGAGAACACCATGCTCCACCATTAATTATTTCCAGAGCCAACCAAGTTGGCCTTAAAAGTACATAGAATTTGCACCAAATTCTATCAGTTGTTAAACACTGTCACATTTGAATAGAGTGAAAACAATTTCTTCAAGCAGGTGCCAGTGATTATTTTTACTCCTAATTATACCTCTTTGGATGTACTTTCAGGGGGAACAAAATAAGTTCTTTTGAAATGGATTTATACATTTGTCAGTTGCAGCATCTTCCCCCCCATCTCAGTGTTGGGAGCAAGGGACGGCTACCAAAGTAGGCATCCATGCCACATTCCACCCCAAGGGCAACAGAGATCAGAAGATGTGTTGTTTCTGTTTACATACTATTCATAGGAGCAGCCAAGTTATAGCTAGGAAGCCAAATGCAGCTCAAGCAGTTGAAGCCAAGCAGTTCGGGAAATTTATTTCTATAGCAAATCCTGTCCTCCTTTTGGGGATGTGTGCTAGAATTTGAGGTGATGCAATACAACTTGCGGGGTTTTAACAGAAGCAAAACAAAATGGAGTATCCCAATACAAGCAGATATACTGCAGGTGGTGAAAGTTCGGTAGTTCAGCAGTTCGAGACCCGGGTGCCCAATATCGGAGTGAGCTCCCGTCTCTAGTTCCAGCTCCTGCCAACCTAGCAGTTCGAAAGCAAGAAATTGCAAGTAGATAAATAGGCACCACTTCGGTGGGAAGGTAACAGCATTCCGTGCGCCTTGGTGTTTAGTCATGCCAGCCACATGACCACGGAAACGTCTTCAGATGGCACTGGCTCTTCGGCTTTGAAACGGAGATGTGCACCGCAACCCTAGAGTCGGAGTCGACTGGCTTTCGAGCAAGGGAACCTTTACCTTTTACATTAGAGTGTGTGGGCCAGAGGGAAGACTTTCCCCTTAGTGGAAGGGGAACTTCCATCAGAGGAAGAATACTCACTGACTGAAAAGGAGTCACTGGACTGAGCCCCACTGTAATGAGAAAACCACTGAATATTTTCTCATGGCCAAGCAACCAACTGATGAACTGAAAAGACTCTGGGAAACAGTGGGGCACAATCTTTCTCTGATCATAAAGACATTACCACACAGCAGGACATGACACTGACCCTCCATCAACTTGCGGACGTGAACTTTCAGCATGCTAATATTTTTATGCAGAATGGGATACTTGTGCATGTCCCCTTATGGCCGTAACTCTGACTTTCAAATCCTATTCAGTTAAAAGAATAAAAGAATAGAGGGGGGGGGGGGGGGGGGGCGTTAAGTCTACATAACTGTATAAAGCATTTACTCCAACTCAATACTAGGTTTTCCCCCCGAGGCATACTATTGAGGGGGGGGGGGTATCATATTACATTCACATAAAAGGTAACAAGTTTCCCTTGCTCGAAAGCTAGTCAAATCTGACTCTAGGGATGCGGTGCTCATCTCCGTTTCCAAGCTGAAGAGCCAGCACTGTCTAAAGACGTTTCCATGGTCATGTGGCCAGCATGACTAAATGCCGAGGCGCACGGAACGCTGTTACCTTCCCACAGAAGTGGTACCTATTTATCTACTTGCAATTTCTTGCTTTCAAACTGCTAGGTTGGCAGGAGCTGGGGCCAGAGACGGGAGCTCACTCCGTCATGCGGCACTAGGGTCTCGAACTGCCGAATTACAGACCTTCCGGTCTGCAGCTCAGCACCTTAACCTCTGAGCTACCGCAGCCCCTACATTCACATACAAGTTACAATTATGCCCAGTAAATTCGTGTGTGTGTGTGTGTGTGTGTGTTTTGGGGTGTATAACTCTTTAGTGGGCTGTTTTACATTCAAGGTCACCTTCCTTTATGAAAATATAGTATAATCATTTAATCTTTTAAACCTTTACTAAAGATATAAAATGATGAGCCCACCACCAAAGCTTATTGTCACAGAAGGCAGCTTTTACTGCAAATTCAGTATTCCTTATTTATTTAATTATATTTATTAGTTCGATTTATACCCACACCTTCCCTGCCAAAGGAGGCTCCTTGGTTGACCAGCTCTCAAATTTCAATCCCCAAAGTCTACTTAGTGTAGGGGTTCCAAATCCCCCCGGGGGGCGGAATTCCCCCCGGTTTCGAGCCCCGATTCCCGCTCCCGCGGAATTGGGGCCCGGGGGAAACCCCACCCCCGCGTGTGCGTCACCTGGAAGTGACGTCACACGCTGGGGGCGGGGCGACGCCATTTGAGGGGAAAACAAAGAGGACACCGTCTGGGAGCCCCCCGCTCCCGGACGAATTTCATTTGGCAACCCTAACTTAGAGGGAAGGTTATACCAAGAAATCCAGCTAGAGGTTGGAAAAGAAAGACAGCACTTTTCTCTTATCTCTCAACAGAAACACAGCCAGTATACTTAACCATATGGAATTGAAAAGTACCTTATGTGACCACCAAATATATCAGTGATTGGCGTCTGGACAAAATCAGCCTGACGAGTAACTGAGGATTTGTTGCGTGGTCCAACTTGTTCCCATTCATCCTCACTGCCTTCACCTTGTTCCTCTTGTTTCTCCTCTTCATGCACAGGAGTTGATTCTGGGCCATTAGAAACCAGAAGTTCTTGGGAAGACAAAAAAGTACATTTATTTCATCTCTGCACATAATCATCACTATCTCTATAAATGGGAAATGCACACGAGGAGGGCAATTTTGATTAAGAAGTGGCAGCAGCCTTTTCTATCAAGAAGCTTTCCCACATGCAACAAGGAATACTGCATTAAATGACGACTGTAAAATATCCTCTCCTGTCTATCCTTCCACCTCTTCAGGCAACAGTTTCAGAATTGCTGCTCTATTTCATCGTTGGTTCACTGCAGATATAAATACTTAAAAATGGTAAACCCCAAATATGGTTTTATGCCTTCGCAATGGTTAAGATTTGAGGAGACTTCTAATCTAACAGCAAACTACAGTTTGCCATTCTGCATTAACTTTGTCAGTATCACAATCACTAGGGGACTCTAGTAATTTACCAGTTTCAAATACAGTAATTTCTCTTTGTGAGCACAAAAACTGTTAAGATAGCAGTATATTTTCTAGGGTCCCATCGGAACCCTTGTGGCAGACATAATAACCTATCTAGGATAGCATATCCCTCAAGTTCTATCAGGTAGAACTTGAGGAATAAGCTATCCTAGATAGGTTATTATGTCTGCCTCAAGGGTTCTGATAGGACCCTGGAAAATATGCTGCTATAAGAGTTTTGGTGCTGACAAAGAGAAATTATTGTGCCTTATGTTCTTTATATATATCACAGTCCTTGAAAAAGATTGTATTCGAAGCAGGTAAATTACTAGAGTCCCGTGGGACTAGTGATTGTGATACTGACAAGGTGCTGTCTGAATATTTGCACAGAATGTAAACATGCACTTTGATGTTTTGTTTGGGTGAAACCTATTTTTGATAACATTTGATACCAATATTTATATAACATAGGAAAATAACAATAAAAAGCACAACATTGATTTACCTTGAATATACATTATACACAGTGCTATATACTTTTGCATATCTTCCTAACACTGTGACCCTCAGTTTTTGTATTTATTATGCATGAACTGGCAAGTTGTGCTTTATATTCAACCTACAGTCAAGGATTCAAATTAGGACTAAATCTGGTTTGCAGGGCGAACAACCCCCCGCCCCCCCATTTGTTATTTTGGCCACAGCCGCAAACTACCAAAAAACCAGAATTATCCACTTTAGACTGCTGCACGTGAAGGCAGATGGAAGTACTAAAGCCTAAGGATCCTTCTGGCTTGTTACATGTGAATAGTGACAACAGTATTATAGCTTTCCTTTAAACCAAATGATTAACTATAATTTAAGCACCCAAATGTGACTGCTACCATGGTTATGAATAACATCTTTACAAGGTGCAGCCCATGAGGAATAATCAGTGTGTGAATACGCTATTTCAAGTTTCCAAACAAAGTAAGAGGAGAAATTATCTGGAAATCCCACCCCCTTTAGGACTCTTAAACTCTTAAGTGCTCAATTTCTCAATCTCTCCCCTACCTCTTAACCACTGTTCCCTCTAAGCTGAGTTAGTGTGAGCTAGCTCACAGTTTTTTAGCCTCTGCCTCACACATTTTTCTCTTCACTCAGGAAGGAGGGCTCCAGAGCAAACTAATTCATGCAGTAGCCAAATCGCTCACTCACAACTTTAATGCCAGTAGCTCATAAAGTAGACGTTTTGCTCACAAGACTCCACAGCTTAGAGGGAGCATTGCTCTTACCTGACACTCAGTTGTCTCAGTACTCTTAACTTCTGAACACAACTGGTCCTCAGTAAATGGCTGGGGGGAGGGGCGCCAATGTCAGTTCATTCACAATTCCACATTTTTCTGTACACTCGAATCAAATATGCAGAAACCCCAAACTTGTCTGGTTTTACTGCTTCTTTGATTGGCACAAGTCACTAGGTTCATTCTAAGATGTAGTGATGAGTGCCATCACGTCACAGCCGGCTTAGTCCTACCCTGGATAGCCCAGACAAGCCTGATATCATCAGATCTCGGAAGCTAAGCAGGACCAACCCTGGCAAGTATTTGGATGTACATTGCCTAGAACTGGGGTGTCGAACTCATTTGTTACGAGGGCTGGATCTTACATAAATGAGACGTTGTTGGGCTGGGCCATGTATGTCATAAAATGTAATGCCAGGTAGCGGAGGCATATAAACTTTATAAAGGACACAAACACAAAGGGCCTTTTTTTAACTTAAAATAAAAACATGCTTAAAACATTAGCACTCTTGCAATATTTTGTTTATTTAACAGTGTGATAACTGACACCTCTTGCTCTGAATTATTGCATCAAAATGTCTGTGCTGTTGCAGTCCTGAGTATGCTGTTCAGGTGTGTATCTGTAAGCTGCAAACCTAAGATGACGCAGCAGCAGCAGCAGAACTGGAAGACGCAGCAGAAGAGAGCCAGTTCCACTGCGGACCTGATAGAAGCCCTCCGGGGGCCTGATCTGGCCCCCGGGCCGCATGTTTGACACCCCAAGCCTAGAACCCCACAACTATGGGGACAGGCAATTAATAAATGAAATAAATAAATAAATAAAATGGAGACCTCCAGAGAATACCAGGGCTGGGAGGCCAGAGGCAGACTAACAAGCCACTTCTCTGAATGCCCTCTGTGCCCCAGTAGGAGTTGGCAGAGGTCGCCATGAGTTCCAGGCACGGGCACACAATATGCAAAAATACAAAATAAAAGCCACAGCTAACATATGGCAACCCCATAAGGTTTACAAGGCAAGAGATGAACAGAGGTGGTTTTGCCTTTGCTCACCTCCGTGTAGCAACACTGGGCTTCCTTGGTGGTCTCCCATCCAAATACTAACCAGGGCTGACCCTGCTTAGCTTCCAAGATCTGACAAGAGCAGGCTAGCCTGTGCCATTAAGGTCAGTAGTGGAGAGGACAGACAGACAAAATACACATTTGCCTTTTTAAAATTCTTACTTTCATTCTGTGGAGACAGCAGTTTCTTCAGAATCAACATTTCCTCATGTAGTCCATTTAGAATAAATCCCAGATATTCTTCTGCATCTTCTTGTCTGCCCTGAATAAAAGTTTAGGTGTTCAGAACAGCCACCCTTTCTCCAACACTGGACGGTTTACAGACTAGCTCACCCTCAAAAGCTTGAGCCAAGGCACACAGGCACACACCAACCTGGGATTTTAGAATTAAAGCTTCCCAGCATTTCTCCACACTGAACCCTTGAACTGTTCTTTTAAAAACTACAATGATGGCCAAAGGTAGGTATGGAAACTTGGGGCAAGGCCTACTAAACAGGAAATGGACTCTGTGAATTTCCTTTCACCTGCTCACATTGAATGTCCAAACTAATTCCACCACCACCACCCTGCTGGAGAAATTAAAGCTTAAGGAATAAAGAATCACAGAAATAATCTACCAAAAACATTATGCTCTGAAAATTTATTATAAACTCTTATTATCGTATTATATCTTATTGTAATTCATAAATGCAAGTTATACAACAATTTTTTGTGTACTGATTATCAATACTTATGCAATACTAAGACTGAAAGTTCCAGTACAATTTTTTTTTTTGTGAGCAGGTGAGCGGGTATCCTTTTGCACCAAGGAACCATCCCTGGGCAGGGTGGGAGGGGGGCTCTTGGTAGTGGGTGATTCGATCCTTAGGCAGGTAGACAGCTGGGTGGCGAACCCACGTACTGACCGTATGGTGACTTGCCTGCCTGGTGCGAAGGTAGCGGACATTACGCGTGTTTTAGATAGGCTGGTAGATAGTGCTGGGGAGGAGCCAGTGGTCGTGGTGCATGTCGGCACCAACGATGTGGGGAAATGCAGTCGTGAGGTCCTGGAGGAGAAATTTAGGATGCTGGGCAGGAAACTTAGGTCCAGGACCTCCAAGGTAGCCTTCTCAGAAGTGCTACCTGTTCCACGCGCAGGGCCGGAGAGACAGGCAGAGATCAGGAGTCTCAATGCGTGGATGAGACGATGGTGTAGGGGGGAAGGGTTCAGGTTTGTTAGGCACTGGGATACTTTTTGGAACAAGAGGGAGCTGTACAGGCGAGACGGTCTCCACTTGTCCCGAGAAGGAACCAGGCTGCTGGCGCTTAAAATCAAAAAGGTGGCAGAGCAGCTTTTAAACTGAATATTGGGGGAAAGCCGACAGGAGATGAAAAGTCTCTGGTTCGGGTTGGCTCATCTCAGAGAGATGAGGGGGTACCTGTTGCTTTTCTACAGGGAGGTGGATTGAAATTGTCCACAGAGGCCATGGCTGGTGACATGGACTGCCGGACAACGACTCGAGATAGCAAGAGGAAGGATGCAGGCTTAACTTGTAAGGGAAATTACAGCTGTTTCTATACAAATGCTAGAAGTGTCCGAGGTAAAATCGGGGAGTTGGAGTGCTTGGTGTCGGAGGGAAAAATAGACATTGTGGGTATTTCTGAAACTTGGTGGGATGAGGAAAATCAGTGGGACACAGTGATTCCCGGTTATATATTATATCGGAAGGATAGGGGGGGAAGGGTTGGAGGTGGGGTAGCTCTGTATGTCAGAGAGGGTATAAAGTCTAGAAAGATTGAGAGGCTAAGTGAATTGGATTCGCTTCTGGAAGTTCTATGGGTTGAAATAGGGGGGCCAAAAGGAAACTTAACACTGGGAGTTTGTTATCGCCCACCAGATCAAAAGATAGAGGAGGATTATAAAATGATGAATGCCTTAAAGATAGCAACTAGACAAAAACACTGTGTAATAATAGGTGATTTTAACTACCCACACATTGATTGGGTCAATATGTGTTCTAGCCGGGAAAAAGAGATTGAGTTTCTAGACACTCTAAATGACTGTGCTATGGAGCAGATGGTCACGGAACCTACCAGGGGAGAGGCGATCCTTGATTTGGTCCTAAGTAACACTCAAGACCTGGTGAGAGATGTAAAAGTGATTGCACCGCTTGGAAACAGTGATCATAATGTTGTTGAGTTCATCATTTGTACAAATAGAGAATTGGCCAAAAAGACTCACACAACCATTTTTAACTTTAAAAGGGGTAATTTCTCTGATATGAGGGGACACGTGGGGAGGAAACTGAAAGGAAAAGTAGAAAGGGTCAAAACAATTGGGGAAGCTTGGGATCTATTTAAAACTACGATCCTAGAAGCTCAAAAAATATATATTCCGCAGGTTAGGAAAGGCACAAACAGGTATAGGAAAAAGCCTGCATGGTTAACAAACAGAGTAATGGAGGCTGTAAAAAGTAAAAAGAATTCCTTTAAGCAGTGGAAAGCTAGTCACAGTGAGGCTGATAAAACGGAACACAGGCTATGGCAAATAAAATGCAAGTCTGAGGTCAGGCAGGCAAAAAGGGAATATGAGGAGCATATAGCAAAAAACGTAAAAACCAACAATAAAACTTTCTTCAAATACATTAGAAACAGGAAACCAGCCAGGGAGGCAGTGGGGCCCTTGGACGACCAAGGGGTAAAAGGAGTATTGAAGGATGATAGGGAAATGGCTGAGAAGCTAAATGCATTTTTTGCCTCCGTCTTCACTGTGGAAGATGAGAAGTGCTTGCCCACTCCAGAACCACTGATTTCAGGAGGGGTGTTGAAAGACCTGAGTCAGATTGAGGTGACGAGAGAGGAGGTCCTAAAACTGATAGACAACTTAAAAACTGAAAAATCACCAGGCCCAGATGGCATACATCCGAGAGTTCTGAAAGAACTCAAATGTGAACTTGTAGATCTCCTGACAAAGATATGTAATCTTTCCTTAAAATCTGCCTCCATTCCTGAGGATTGGAAGGTAGCTAATGTCACTCCCATCTTTAAAAAGGGTTCCAGAGGAGATCCGGGAAATTACAGGCCAGTCAGTCTGACGTCGATACCGGGTAAATTGGTGGAAACCATTATTAAGGAAAGAATTAGTAGGCACATAGATGAACAAAACCTATTGAGGCAGACTCAGCACGGTTTCTGTAAGGGAAGATCTTGTCTCACTAACCTGTTAGTGTTCTTTGAGGGGGTGAACAAACATGTGGACAAGGGGGATCCAATAGATATTATTTACCTTGACTTCCAGAAAGCTTTTGATAAAGTTCCTCATCAAAGGCTCCTAAGTAAGCTCAAAAATCATGGGATAGAAGGACAAGTCCTTTTATGGATCAAAAACTGGCTAGTTCATAGAAAACAGAGAGTGAGTGTAGGTGGGCAATTTTCTCAGTGGAGGGTGGTAAGCAGTGGGGTACCGCAGGGATCAGTACTTGGTCCACTGCTTTTTAACTTGTTCATTAATGATTTGGAGATGGGAGTAAGCAGTGAAGTGGCTAAATTTGCGGATGATACAAAGTTGTTCAGGGTGGTGAAAACCAGTGAGGATTGTGAGGCACTCCAAGGGGATCTGTCAAGGATGGGCGAGTGGGCGTCAACATGGCAAATGGGGTTCAATGTGGCCAAGTGCAAGGTGATGCACATTGGAGCCAAAAATCCTAAATATAAATACACATTGATGGGGTCTGAACTGGCAGAGACTGAGCAAGAGAGAGATCTTGGAGTTGTAGTGGATAACTCACTGAAAATGTCGAGACAGTGTGTGACTGCAATAAAGAAGGGTGCAGAAAAGGGCAACTCAAATGATAAAAGGGTTGGAACACTTTCCCTATGAGGAAAGGTTAAAGCGCTTAGGGCTCTTTAGGTTGGAGAAACGACGACTGAGAGGTGACATGATTGAGGTTTATAAGATTATGCATGGGATAGAGCAGGTAGAGAAAGAGGTACTTTTCTCCCTTTGTCACAATACAAGAACACATGGGCACTCCATGAAATTGCTGAGCAGTCAGGTTAGAACGGATAAAAGGAAGTACTTCTTCACCCAAAGAATGATTAACACATGGAATTCACTGCCACAGGAAGTGGTGGCGGCTACAAGCATGGACGGCTTCAAAAGGGAATTAAGATAAGCATATGGAGCAGAGGTCCATCAGTGGCTATTAGCCACAAGGTATAGATAGGGACTCTGGGGCAAGTGATGCTCTGTCTTCTTGGTGCTTGGGGGGGTCAACAGTGGGAGGGCTTCTAATGTCCTGGCCCCACTGGTGGACCTCCTGATGGCACTGGTATTTCTGGCCACTGTGTGATACAGAATGCTGGACTGGATGGGCCTTTGGCCTGATCCAACATTGGCGTCTCTTATGTTCTTATGCTTAAAGACAGCCAAACAAATATCTGGCAACCGGTCATAGTAAAGTACAAAAAGTGCTATTTCAACATTCGGTTCATGTCCTTTTTCAGATAAAATGTAGAAATTCCATGCGAATCCAGCTAGCTTGTGGAAACTCTGTTTCAAATACCCTCTTTCTTCCAAGACTGTATCACTTAAGAATCCATCCATTCTAAATTTGCTCCATTGGTTTCAAAAAGGACCGGTGTAAGTCCGTCAGCATAAGCGATACTGGCTTTGATGAAAGAGGATACCTGAAATGGAGCTTCCACAAGCTAGTCCTCCGTCAGCTGGATTTGCATAGAATTTCTACATTTTCTCTGAGGGGGAAATCACCTTAAGGATCACAGACTCACCTTTTCTGACAGACTCGACTTGATCACTGTCAGCAACCTATAAATGTATGTGGGTTCGAAGGCAGCTCCAGGCCTGATATCCCTTGCAATTTTATCACCTAAAGCTGCAAGGCAAAAAAGAAGGACGGACAGTTTTATCAAGGGGAATAGCTTTAAAGGCCGGCTTCTTGATGATATGGGCACGTGAATGCTCCACCATCATCAATATTAAAATTTATTCCCATCATAAACATGCACTCCTGCTCAAGACATGGTCAGGACCAGTGTTCCCTCTAAGCTGAGTTAGTGTGAGCTAGCGCACAGATTTTTAGCCTCCAGCTCACAGATTTTTGTCTTAGCTCAGGAAGGATGGCTCCAGAGCAAGCTAATTCATGCAGTATCCAAATCACTCGCTCACAACTTTAATGCCAGCAGCTCACAAAGTAGAATATTTGCTCACAAGACTCCACAGCTTAGAGGGAACATTGGTCAGGACCTCTAAGTATCAGCAGTGTTTAGGGTTTATTTCATTCTTCTTTACCAGGTTTGCTCTGAAGACAAACCGTATTTTCAGTACTAGACTGCCAACAGCTCACTGTAAGGAAGCCTACAAGTGGATCACAGAAAACAGCAAGTGCTGAGGTTAACGGATCAGCGCTAAAAGAGAAACACTGGCTGATTTTTCAGGGGGGATGGACGGACAGACTGCAGAACTGCAGTGATAAATCAAAGTTGGAAATAATGGCTAAGTACAGCAAAGTCTGCTTCTTCTCCCTCACCAACAAAGGAAACTGTCACAACAAACTACAGTTGGATTAAAAACGGCTACAATTCATCTTAAGGAGGATGAAACAGCACCACACCTAGTTTGCTCTCCTCAAACCAGGTCTGATTTCAGGGGAACTCCTAAAAAGATGCCACAAAGATGTTCCCCATCCCTTCCATACAGAAAGGCAAATTTTTATATAACACAAACATCTTGGAACGAGTCAATCTGTACTGCTTTGGCAGTCGTGCACAAAGGCTTCATTCAGCTGCCCAGTTCCAAGATGCAAACAGTTAGTAGTTGATACTTTCTACACCTACCTTGTTTGGCCTTAGGCGGAACCGGCATATTTGTAAACTCGTTCATTAAGCGGACACTGAAGTGGAGCAAAAAGAAAATGAGTGTCAGCTACAAAGACAGTAATGGGTACTAGAAGAAATTCGTCACAGCAGTACCTGGCCATGAACATGAGGGTGTCTGAAATGGGCAAGGCTCATACAAATTGTAGATTTCAACATGCGCATCATTTTGAGGCACAACAGCTAGTTTACTGCTCTCCCCTTTTCATCACAATCTCCCTTCTAAGTGTCAATACGGCTTTACAGGTGATCATCCACAGCTGAAGAGCTCAAAAGCAATATCTGTAGTAGTTTCTTTCCTACAGCAGAGGTGGGCATCTTTGTTGGAGAGAAGACTTGTGGCTTTGGCTTCCATTACTTTTGTTTCATGTGCGCATATAAGGTGGGGAATAGGAACACTTCGTATGGTCTAGCAAAGGGGAAGGGGTCACAACAATGAAAAACAACCAAGCCCAGAGTAACCTTGTGGGGAAGACCAAGCTGAGAGTGACTGGCCCCACGTCATCAGTGAACTTCACAGCAAAACAGGGATCTGAAGTAGGGTCTTCTCATTCCCAGGAGGCAACTCTAGCCACAAGGTCTGGAAGTGACCAGAGCTTGGGCCTTTCCTGTCATGGCTCCGGTTTTATGAAAGAGGTGAGGGACCCCCCTCCTTCCAGGCCTTCAAGAGGCACTGCAAGGCCAGCCTGTTTGCCAGAGCTTTTGAGGGGGTTTGAATGGCAGGCATTCTTTAAGAGCGGGGAGGAGACATTTAGGGTTTATTATTTTTGGTTTTAACTGAAATGGTTAACTATTACCATAAAAAAAGGAAAAAGAACTGTGACAATTTAGCGCTTAGTAATATATTCATAAATCATAATATACAATAACAGAAATTAAGTAATATATATATAGTGAATGTAGACGGTGGTCTCCGGAATGGTGTGCCATTCAGGAATTATAGCCCATTGAAGAACATAGCATAGCCTCATGATGAAGTGAATCAACAGTATATTTACAATACGTCACCGAGAGAAATGAATTGTTGAAAGACAGTTTTTGTACACACCCTTGTTCAGAAGAAGATCATTGTCGAAACGGCACACCATTCCGGAGACCACCGTCTACATTCACTATATATATATTACTTAATTTCTGTTATTGTATATTATGATTTATGAATATATTACTAAGCGCTAAATTGTCACAGTTCTTTTTCCTTTTTTCATTGGTCTTATTACTGTGCCCATTCTCGCAAATATTCTAACTATTACCATAAGCCAACTTGAACCACAAGGAAAAGCAGGATATACATGTTTTTAAAACCAAACAAATATTGCCTCCCTTTTGTAAAACAAATATTATACCTTACTGGCAATTTACTTACAAGCTGTCTATCATTGGTGTTGATGTACACGGCCGCTGGGATTTTGAATACATTGGAATGGACTTCATTAGGTGATACATAGGAGGGCAAGCAACCAAAGCTTGCAGTGTCTACAGAACTGCATTAAGGAGCCAGTTAATAAAGATAGCCAGAAGCATTTTACACATACACACACACTTCACAAAACTAGTCTTTGGGCAAAACAGTTAAAATGCTGTGCGCATCTATGCCCTAAGGAATCCAATTAACAATTACAATTATATCAACTGGGTCCAACCACAGCCTATACTGTACACATTCACGTATTGTAAAACAGCAATCTTTCTGTTGACAGATTCTAATAAAGGGATCTATGGTGTTCAACAATGACAATCACACAGCAACATTTAATAAACTTGGAGAGCAGGGGGGTTTTCCCCCAAAGCAAGGATACAGCGTTGATGTAACACCAGTTTCCTTTATTGATCAGCCCTCGTGGTTGCAAGGACACTGGTTTATGTATTAGCTTTACATTTTCCAGCAACTCTGTCAAATGAAGAACACAATACTTATAAAACAAGCATTCAGAAACATGAAAGAATTTGGTTCAACTGAGCAGGGACCTTGACAACTGTGGAGAAGGAATCATAAAGGACTTTAGCATCCTCTTGTGGTAAAGAACTGAATTTCCACACAGTGTTTTCACACATTTCATTAGGCTTCGCCATGTTTGCCAGAAATGCCTTTCAATTTCCTACCTATTTACAGGTGAGGCAAACATTTCAAAATTTGTCTTGGAGGTCTTTCCCAGAGCTGCTCTAAGATGTTCACTTTAATAGGTAAATACTTACACAAGATAATTCTTTTGCTGAGGGGAATTAGGGAGCAGAAACTTCTGCATTCTAAAGTCCATGCTTTTGTGTTGCATCTCCATAGATATGTGGACGGGAGAACCACAAGAAGTACAGTGAAGAATGTGATGTGATATGAAGTCACGATGTGAGGTCATGATGTGAATTTATGATGTCTAAATATATTGCTCTGGCCTGTTATCAGAAAACTGGCAGAGTTGGGCTAACTCAATAGCAAAGCGTTCCAGGACCAAGACCGTGATAGGACACAAAACACAATTCAATTAATGTAATGGACTCTTACAAAGACTCTTACACAACCTGTTCTGCTAATTTAAAAGTTTAAAAAGCAATTAAAAGTCATGCCAAAATATACTGGCAAAGCAACTCAGTGGGAGAAAGCGCATGGGTGGAGAACCACCTTACACTTCTGCTTTCTAAAGAATACAAAATCAAAGTAAACACCTTAAAATACAGAAATAAAACAGGTTTAAACATCTGACACTATTGCCACACTGACCTGTTAACAGTTAGCATTCTAAGCAGAAGTTATTTTCCTTTTGTTAGACAAAATCACAGTCAACAAGATAGCACAAAGCCGATCTAATTCCTTTGTCTCAAAAATGCTGTTAACTCTGCGTTTTTATCCTTTGATTATACCAGCTCTTGGCCTTTGTTCCGCCCCTCTGTTCCACACACCAAGAATTCCGTGTATTCACATTTCCCAGTTAGTGCATTGTGTCAATAGTCAGATAACCCATATATGATCAAAATCCAGTACATTTTTTTCAAATTTCCTGTAAGAGTTCAGCAAAGTTTAAAACCACAGTACATACTACAAACATGCACAGGACTTGTTAACAAGCACACACGCATACACTGTTTTAGATTTTTGTTTTAAAAATTCTGAACAAATTAAAAATGACAGCCTTAGAATCGGCTGTGACTGGAATAGTACAACTTTTAGAGCAGCCAGACTGGCATCCAGTAACACCTTCGAAAAACACCAAGATTTTCAGGGTACATGCTTTTGAGAGTCAGCACTCCCTTGGTCAGCTCTTTACTCTCAAAACCTTATACCCCAAAAATCTTGTTGATGTCTTAACAACTGGACTCATATCATGTTCTACTGCTACCCACTGGAACGACAACGTTATGGGTGTTACAGTACCATCCTAAGCAGCGTTACACCCTGCCGAGCCCACTAATTTTACCTCTGCTTAGGATGGCACTATCACGATACGCAGGGCAGTGTTCGCAGAGGAAAATATTTCTATCTAGCAATAAAAGAATATCAAGCTGGCACAAACATATCAGCATGAGACAGGAAGTCAGTTAAACACCATTGCAGGAAGGTGAACCCTTCGGCACTCAGGCTACTGATATTCTGCAATTCATACAGAACACTCTCCATCTAGAACAGTCAAGTCTTCGTACAACAGCTGCCTACAGCAGGACCCCAGGCCTGCTGCCCGTGGGTGCCATAGTGCACTCCAACAACTTTACTGGCGCCCACCAGGCGATTTTACAAAGTGGATGGGGCCGGGTGGGGCTTTTGCCCAACAAAGCTTCTGAATTTGATGGGCTCTGCGGATTTTTTTTTAAAGTTGCTTCGGCGGCAGCTGTGTGATTGCAGGTAAGCTCGGCAGCCATTCTGTGTCTGGCTTCACCTCCTGCCACAACCCTTTCATGGCAGCCATTTTGTGGTGGCGCCCACCACACTGTTTCAAAATTCCAAAGATGCCCACCCCTCAGAAAGGTTGAGGACCCCTAGGCTACAGGGATGCAGCTTCCTGGTTTATTGTAGCTTTGAGGCAGTTATATATGCACAGAGGAACAGCTGCTCCAGGTTTTCTTCGCACTCTGCACAGTGGTTTCCCAGGACTGGCACTGAGGGACAGCATCATCGGGCAGCTGTCGGGCTCGCTGAATCAGGAGGGCCAACTGTAATCCTCCAAAACCACATCTACCCAACCCACAAGACCTTGGAAACAGACACAGCCTGCCTTTACCTCCCTGGATGGCTGCAGAGACTGGGCTCACTTGGAGTACTGCCCCTCTTTGCTGCCGTGACATGCTGTACCTTCTCTCCCATTCTCAACCTGCTAGAGCACAAAGGTAGCCCAGGTGAGTCAGCAGCTGATCTTGGCTGCTGGCCACTTGCTCGAGATTGAATGTGCAGCAATGGCTGGCAGTTGCTACCAGAGGCAGCGATGGCATTTGCTGCTCACAGCTGGAATGAAGCACAATTCTTCTGCCTGGTGTCTGCAGGGCTAAAACAAGTGACAATCTGCTGCTTCCCCACCGGAAGTAAGAGACAATACCCACAGGCCCCTATGACTTTGCAGGGGCTTCTGGAGTGAGGCCCCATTTCTAGGTCAGAGAGCTGCCGGAGGGAGCACAGCATGACTCACACACTCCTTTTAGCCCTGGCAGGTTTCAAAGGAGCAGGAACAGCTACACTCCAAACAGGAGTGGCACATTTAGTGAGGCAGCCACTGGAGGGTATGGAGTCAGCCCTGTGCCTGCCAGTTATACTATGCCAAATGAGACTCACATCTTTTGTAATCTAATTTAGTTCACTGGCTCATGGTGAAAAAGATTGTGTGTCCCCAACTCCTTGCCGTTTAAAGAGAACAAAGGCCACAGGAAGAGAGCTGTAAACTCGAATCCTCGCGCCTCTGTGTGCCGGATGCTGTGGGATGTCTAACTAAAGACTTCAATTCCCAGGAACCACTGCTCTTAAAGATATATGGCAGTTCTACTTAACTACAGTTTAAAACGCTGGCTGGGGCAGCACAAGACCGCCAACTAAGTGTGCCCATAGTAAGGGAAGCAATACAACCTTCACACAACTATAGTGTGATACTGTGTGACCCATGCTGTGAGCAAGGTTCAAGAACCAAACAAACATCTGACGGCTGACCCAATGGCTGCTACACCAAGGAGTAAAATAATCTCATGCTGCACTGACTGTCTCAGGATTCCCCAACACGGGGCTCATGGGTGCCATGGAGCCCGCTGAGCTTTTCAGAAAGTGAACAGGGCCTTCGTAAGGCAGAGATTGTTACTGACTGCCCTCATTCAAATGAAAGTGTTGCCACAGCTGCAATAACAGCTGCAGCAACTGGAGGTCAAGAACTAATAAACATCCAAGCTTTCCTTAGTCAATATGTGGTTTCAATCCAGCCTTAGGCTATTCTTCATTGCTTTTAAATCCACAATTTATTTTACTTCCCTCCGGCTTCCCTTCCCTTCTTTTTATTGCCCTTCTGCAATGCTTTGCAAAGTGAGAAGGAAGGTAATGTGGTGGGCTCCGCCTCTTGTAGCAGCCATTTTGGAATGGTGCTCACCAGTGCTCCCTCTAAGCTGTGGAGTCTTGTGAGCAAAAAATCTACTTTGTGAGCTACTGGCATTAAAGCCATGAGCGCGAAATTTGGCTACTGCATAAATTAGTTTGCTCTGGAGCTATCCTTCCTGAGCTGAGACAAAAATGTGTGAGCCGGAGGCTAAAAAACTGTGAAGTAGCTCACACTAACTCAACTTAGAAGGAACACTAGTGTTTAGCACCCCTTCTTCGAATTCCAAAGGTGCCCATAGGCTCAAAAAGGTTGGCAACCCCTTATCTATCTCATTACAGGCATAAGTGAGCAGCTGCAATCACTCTCTCCTTTAACCACAAACTGAGTATGACCCTCCCAATGAAAAGAGACTGAGCCTCCCTCTCAGTGCTGGATGGGAGGGGAAAACTGAAAGTAACAAAGACCTTCTGACACAGCAAACTCTCGGTGATGAGCTGGCAAGGCTTTCCAAATGGAGAGACCTCCCATCTCCCCCTCAGAGCAAAAGGCTGGGTCTAGAAAAGCAAACAAAGCAGCTCCAGCCTAGACAAACTCAGCCTTTCACTAATGTGTGTGTATGCACACAGCAGAGCAAGCCTCTGCATGCACAATGGAAACAACTCAGTTATCGGCCCACAGTTGTGTACTAAATGAGCTCAACATTTACAGAAAGTTCAAAATCATTACTCTGAGTGAGAGAAGTGATGCTCCACCAACCCTTTGATAATGATTTGTTTTTTGCTTCTGAACTTAACAGTCTCGACAAATTAAACCTTTAGAACCTTTATGCGCACCATGAAAGCTTTCAGGCCCACTCCAACATTTTCTAGATTATGCTTCCCTTCTTTCTGCAGATCAAGCCTGCAGCACGTTAACGGTACCTGCAATCTTTATGGCTACAGGATCCTCAGAAACCGGAACAGGCCCCTCTTTGACTTCAACCTGTTTCTCAGGAACCACGGGAGACGTGGCAGGAGGGGTGTATTTAGTTTCCACATAAGCCATAGGCGTGGAAACAGAGGGCTTGGAATTATGAAAGAGGCTAGCCCACGATTTCGCAGGCTGATTAACTGCGACTGATCCTGAAACAGGGGGGGGCGCCTCAGTAGTAGATGAAGCGTTCTCGGGCTTAGCTTGGTCTGAGTCAGTGCTTTCCACAGCGTGCAAGTCTACTCCATTGGCAGCTGGGCCCTCACTAGAGGATTCAAGTATTTGTCCATTAGTAACGCCAAGGT
Source organism: Gekko japonicus (assembly GCF_001447785.1). Classification (NCBI taxonomy): domain Eukaryota; kingdom Metazoa; phylum Chordata; class Lepidosauria; order Squamata; family Gekkonidae; genus Gekko; species Gekko japonicus. Next base: position 142,215 of record NW_015165878.1, on the reverse strand, counting down.
TTTCAGTAGTATCGGTACCAGCATAAGGCAGTACAACAGCTGTCCTTAACGGGCTATCCCTTCCGGGTTCAGAAGGGGTGCAAGACTGTTCCAAATTAGTAACACTGCATACTTCAGGCTGCCCTGCAGTCCTGGTAGTGTCTAGAGCACTAGAAACCAAATCATCAGACACAGCTTCGCTAGTGAAGTCCACAGAATTTTCAGGGCTGCTACAAGTCCTTGGGGCGACTGACGGCAGGTCCCCTGTAAGTTCCACATCCTCTGTGCTTATGCTATTAAGTCCTGGTGAATTTGCATGCCCATTTACCAACGCCTCTGGTGGAACAATGCCATCACTGACATCTTCCAAATAACTGTAATATCCAGGGGGTCGTTTCTTCTTCTTTTTGCGCTCTCTTTGCCCAAGGCTTCCAGGTAAGCCATCGTTCTCAGCATTAGAACCGCTGTCCAAAGAGAGAGCAGGGTCAGTGAACTGGCAATCAACGGAATCATAGTTGGCTTCGTTGAGTACATCGTTGGCCGTTTTCTGGGTAGGTGCGCAACCAAGAATGAATTCTGGCGCCTGAGGATTCAGAGTACTCGAAATACTGTAGTCGTTGTTATTCTGCACAGTCAAATCTGCTTCAATAACTTCATTAACACCAAATTCAATTCTCTTATAATCTTCCCCTGAATGGGAAAAAAACCACAAACCTCTGTTAATATATTGGGATCAGGAGGAAAGAAGAAACAGAAAGAAGCTAGTGAGACCATAACAGCTGCAATGAAGTTGCACACACCCAAGACCTGCTGAAGGCCTACCAGGTCTCACTTCAGTACAAATTTGGTTTTCCAGAAATCACAGTTTAAAAATCCAAAACAATTTTAAAATATTCCTCATAAATTGGCATAGTGTTCCTGAAAAGGGCAGCCTAATTGTTTTTCCAACATACTCATAGGGATAGAACAGCAGCAGCGACTGGCCCAAAAGATGCCCAATAATCACAGGATGTTCACAGCTTTTATTTAACATGCCTGATTCTTTGTGAATGTTATAGAGCTCTCACCAATCAAAAAAACATGTTAGCAAACAATAGCCCCATTTATGAGGCTGGGGAAATCCAAGGGATCTGTCAAGGATGGGCAAGTGGGCGTCAACATGGCAAATGGGGTTCAATGTGGCCAAGGGCAAGGTCATGCACATTGGAGCCAAAAATCCTAAATATAAATACACAGGATATTATAGCGTTTGAAAAAGTTCAGAAAAGGGCAACTCGAATGATAAAGGGATTGGAACACTTTCCCTATGAGGAAAGGTTAAAGCGCTTAGAGCTCTTTAGCTTGGAGAAACGACGACTGGGGGTGACATGATTGAGGTTTATAAGATTATGCATGGGATAGAGCAGGTAGAGAAAGAGGTACTTTTCTCCCTTTCTCACAATACAAGAACTCGTGGGCACTCCATGAAATTGCTGAGCGGTCAGGTTAGAACGGATAAAAGGAAGTACTTCTTCATCCAAAGAGTGATTAACACATGGAATTCACTGCCACAGGAAGTGGTGGCGGCTACAAGCATGGACAGCTTCAAAAGGGAATTAGATAAGCATATGGAGCAGAGGTCCATCAGTGGCTATTAGCCACAAGGTATAGATAGAGGCTCTGGGGCAAATGATGCTCTGTCTTCTTGGTGCTTGGGGGGGGGGGTCAACAGTGGGAGGGCTTCTAATGTCCTGGCCCCACTGGTGGACCTCCTGATGGCACCTGGTATTTTTGGCCACTGTGTGACAGAGGGTTGGACTGGATGGGCCTTTGGCCTGATCCAACATTGACGTCTCTTATGTTCTTAATGCACCCAGACATACAAAACCTAAAAACTGTCTGGACACTTGATCAGTCTCCAAAAAGGTTTCATCAAGTGACCAGTCAAATGTTGGTAAATGATTTTTAAGCCATTGTCTCTTTTTTTGTCGTAAAATCAAACTATTGACGGTTACAACTAACCACAAAAGTGAGCTAACTGTGAACTGCAAAAGAATGAAAGCCGCTTCTTAGAAAGTTGCAATGAATTTTGAAATGGACAGGCTTGAACGATGACCTTCGCCACTGATTACTCCTTGGCTCCTCTTTCAGAATGCCTGTGGTCGTATAACAGGTGGGCTGTATGGGTGGCTCTGCTATATTTCTAGGGTTATCCTAGCCAAGCAGTCCTTCCTCCTGCCCTTGATTAATATGACAACACAGTTCAATTTAAAATGTAAGTTGCCACCTATAAGACATTCTTGACTTCTTGGACTGTTTGACTGTGATAAAACAGGAAGGCAAATAACAAATTACTTGAATCCTGTCTCAACTTTCATTGGGGGACAACTCTCCCCAACTCCCCCCCCCAGTTATTCCTGGGGATCACCCAATCTACCCAGGAACAGAACTCCAAGGGGTGTTCTGGGCCATCCCCTTCTTGCACCCATGAATCTCCTAGGAGGATCCAAGCCAATATTTAACAGATACTTTGGAAGCCAAATGTGACTGAGAGCGCGGCCTATAAAATAACCGGTAAAGCGAGTGGCACACCAACACTACTCCCCAGCACCTCTCACAGGGATTTTTCCAGCCATGTCTATTACAGAAAGTGTTGTGCTATCTTTCTCTCTAAGAAAAAAGCATTTCCCCCATTGTTACAGAGCTTTAAAGATACATGAACACATGAAGCTTCCTTGTACTGAATCAGACCCTTGGTCCATCAAGGTCAGTACTGTTTATTCAGACTGGCAGCAGCTCTCCAGGGTCTCAGGCAGAGGTCTTTCACATCAGATTCTGGAGATGCTGCTGGGGACTGAACTTGGGACCTTCTGTACATGAAGCAGATGATCTTCCAGAGCCAGAACCCCTCCCTGGATGTTGATGACATGTCAACATCCAGAAATGTGTATTATTTATATCCTACCAATATGGAATACTCAATCACCTAGGATTTAAAAGGCATTATATTCCCTTCAGGTACCATGCTATCATGAAGTCTCAAAAAGTAGTTGATTTTAAAAAGGAATCGTAATATCACAAGCTAAGGAGAAAAAGATTGGATTTATACCCTGCCCTTCACCACCCGAAGGAGTCTCAGAGCGGCTTACAAACTCCTCTCCCTTCCCCTCCCCATAACAGACATTCTGTGAGGTAGGTGGGGCTGAGAGAGCTCTTTCGAGAACTGCTCGTGAGAGAACAGCTCTGAAAGATCCTGTGACTGACCCAAGGTCACGCCAGCAGCTGCATGTGGAGGAGTGGGAAATCAAATCTGGTTCTCCCAGATTAGAGTCTGCGCTCCTAACCACTACCCCAAACTGGTGACTAGTGGGGAATAGTGATGCAATTCTACCTAGAGATACTGCAGAATGTGAAGATGAGTAAATTCAAGCGAGTTAGCAAGGTTGAAGCAAAACAGTCTTCCTGCAGTCTAAATAGTAGTAATAGTAGTAATATACTTTATTGTCATTGTACATAGTACAACGAAATTAAGATGCAATCATTTCAGTGATCTACAGCAATATTCATATACACTCACACAACCATTCACAACTATCTCATAACTCCCTTAAGGTAAATGGAAGTCTGAAGTCGGTCTGCACTATACTGGACTTTAGGAGGTCCGGGGAAACATTAAGAACAGCTTCTTACCATCATGCAGCTCTCCTGTGGACTTAAGGCCACACGAAATTGTTTCATTGTAGGGAGGCAGCTGTACAGAAACATGAAATGCAACCATGAAGAGAGGATTTCAACAAATCGCTTTGTTTCCATTCAATGCAGTCATGCTGCTCCAAGCTGTCAACAAAGGTCAAGGCAGCTGACCACAGGATCATGCAGTGCATGCAAACATACGTCTGTTTATTTACAGAATTCGTATCCCACCTTTCTGCCCTTACAAGGGCCACCAAGGCAACTAAACATTTTAAACATACGTGCATACACATTCCTTTCCTCCTTTATGCATATAATCACTCACAACGTTAACCATGGCTAAGGCTCAAGTTGGCACAGCTATAAACCCTCGTTAACAGTAACCTAGATTCCCACTTTGATATACATATTAGCCTTTTATTGCAGACAGTGCTGAAAAAGGTCACACATTGGGTGAATTTTCAGGAGAAAACTGGTTAGCGGCTACCGTAAAACTAAACACACTCAATATTTGGAGTAAATAAAAGCAGGTGACAATATCAGGTGCTCATTGCTCTGTGAAGCAGTGAGTTTGAGCCACTGGAGTTTTCAACATGTGAGGTTTAACTGTCTGTAAGACATTGAAAACAGTTCTTACCTCAACAGAGCAGCGAGGAGTCATGAAGAAGTCATTAAATTCTTGGGGGCTGAATTCCCCAAAGATGTACTGAAAAGTAAAATATGCAGTGTTTACATTACATTAACTGAAGTTGATCGGAACACTTATGCAGTCAGATGATTTCACACAAAGGGGTGAGAGGCCCCATGCTCTTTGCTGAAAATTATTTTACGCGAAGAGCAAAGTTCCCTCTATTCCCCGCCCCCCACTGAGCAAAGCAGTTCACATCCTGAGCAGAATTTAACTGTTTTAATCTTAAAATCTATTTATTTATTTATTTGATTTATGCCCCGCCCTTCCCGCCAAAGCAGGCTCAGGCTCACATAAAAAATTTAAAACAGATAAACACAGCAAATATAAATCTCTCCTATATAATAATCCTGTTTTGGAGTGGCAAGTTTCGATACATGCCAAAATCAGTTGGCTGCCTGAACTGCCACTCAGAAGGTCACTGACTCCGTTGCCTGAGTCCCGCCCACAGCCCTGCCACTGCGACCGGCGCGCTCAGAAGACGGAGACTCCGTCCCTGCTGCTCCACCTGACCCGGCCTCGGCCTGCACTGAAGCTGGTGCCTACGGGCAGTGCACACCGCTGCCTGCCCATCCGCCACCCACTGTTCATTTGGGAGGAGGAGCCACGCTCGACCCCCTGACACTCCATGTAGCCATCGAGCAGCCTACCGGGGATGTGGATGGGAACCAGGGAGCCGTGGCACTGTATTGAGGGATAAGGAGGAGGAGGCAGACGGGGGGGGGGGGGTAGCAGAGCGGGGGCAAGAGTCCTGCTGCTGCTGCTGCCGGGGCCCCAGGCATACCTGCTGCTGCCGCCGCCACAGTTTTCACTCGCTGAGTGGCCACCCAGAGAGACAGCCGCTCCAGTCCTGCCTGGTATCCGGCGGTGGCAGAGGGCGGGCGGTGGCAGAGGAGTGCAATCCGCCCAGGCCTCCACGGTGGCACCATGCCATGCCACTCCCCGTCCACCTGGCCGGGGTGACTCCATGCCTACTCGGGGCCCCGCATGCAGCAGTAGGGGGAGGGGGGGGGGGGGGACAGCACTGTGGCGGGACACAGGATGCAGTTCAGCCCAGCAGCCAGGGTGGGCAGCCTCCAGCAGACAGGGGGCAGCAGGCTCACCACCCTGCCCAAAGCGAGGCCTGGCCTTCCGGCCACAACAGCGGTCGGCGCGGCCGGGGAGGGGGAACGGCCGTCTGCTGCAGGCCGGAGCACTCTCCCAGAACGTCTTCCTAGAGTTTGTTGCATTTATTTCCACAATGGGACTTATTACTAGTATAAATATAAAACACAAAATAAAGTGTTGGTATATCATTTGTGTAACACTGATGTGGCATTAGTAGCAATTATTACAATGACGGTACAATCAGCAATGTCAATTCATATCGGCGGTGTACAGATTGTCGGTGATGGTATTAGGGCACAAGGTCTTAAATTTATTTGGTGCGGCTCCTTAGTTGAATGCCTGGTGGAAGAACTCCGTCTTGCAGGCCCTGCGGAGCTGTAAAAGGTCCTACAGGGCCATGGTATCTTCCAGGAGCTCATTCCACCAGCACGGAGCCACCACTGAAAAGGTCCTTGCCTTAGTCGAGGCCAGTCTGGCATCTTTGGAACCTGGGAGGGCCAGACGGTTTTGGAACCCTAAATACAGTGCTCTCTGGGGAACATGTGGGGAAAGGCGATCCCTCAGGTATGTAGGCCCCTGACCATAAGGGGCTTTAAAGGTAAGAAACCAGCACCTTGAAGTGAATTCAGTATGCTATAGGCAATGGGCAGTGCAAGACCCTGTGCAGCTCCAGATTGCTGCAGGGCAGGGCTTCCTGTGTTAATGAGCGGCCGCTCATGTGTACAGCTTAGCGGGAACTCTGGCAAGGAGTCCCATCACGGGAAAGTAGAGCAAGCTCCAGTATACACAAGACACCAGCAGTCAGACAGGCAACTAAGCCTTGTAAAGAACCACATGACTAGTTAAAGCAAGGCCTCAAGATTCCAGATAGTTTATATAATCTATAACTTTTTTCTTCAATCTCATATGTTAAAACATCCCTTTGCAGAAACAAATCTATGACTATTACAATAACCGCTTTCACTCGTTCATTAAAGTCTACCCAGTCACCTTGATATATATCTACTTTAATATCTGAGACTCTGTTGACCCCTAGCACCCGGGTCCAACACAGAAATACTTATGCAAAGGCTGGCAGTGGGGGCCACTGTAGTCATCTGGCAGAAAAATTCATTTGTCCTTCTTTCCTTCAAGGCACATGGGTCAAATTCGCCCAGAACCTTGCTCCCCCCCCCCCAATTAAAAGATGCCACCATCAATTTTTTTTTAAAACCCACACACAAAGTGAGATTTTCTTTCAAATGACCATACATACGGGTTAAACTTTTAAAACAGTAATCCTCTATGCATGTTTAGTGTGTAGTAGGGCACAATGAACACTGTGGAACACACATAAGCAAGTAGGCACATGGATTTTGCTGTGGATGACTATAACTTTCTGGAAGCAAAAGCTGATAATAAGTGAACAAAACAGTATTCCCCATGATACATAGAGGAAAGCATCCACAATTTGAGAATTGACTATATTGCACAGAGGTTGATTCTGGCTCCTAAATCTTGGGGGTGACTCCTAGATCTAACCAGATTTGTCTAGGCCTGGTACTATTAACATATTTGACCAAAGACTAAGTTAGAGTTCAATGGCACCTTTAGACCAAAGACAGTTGTTAAATACTGTAACTAGCTACAATAATAAAGCAGTTAATCATTACCGTGGAACACTAGGCTGGATTCAAAAGGATTCCCTTGTCTTCTAATGGAAGATTTTTCATTTAACAGAAGGAATCATAGGATCCAACCCAATAAAAACATTTAAAACTGTACAGAATTGCTGCAACATTAATAGGCTGCCCTTTGCCAATGAAGATCTCTTGTGCTCCTGTTCAGAGATGCCTGTGTAATTTTAGCAGGAGGCCAGTAGGAGATGCATGACCATGTGTAACTTTTTATGGAAGCGAGCAAACTGGCTTCGCTTCTTTCCTTATTAGCAAATGAGAGAAGAATGATAAGCTGCCATTGATACAGTATGTCCTTGGCTTCATGAAATGTTTGACACTATCATACTGTAATCCGATAATCGGATGTCACTGAATGATATCTGACCAGTGAATTAAGTAGCATGCCAACTCCACCCTGATCAACCCAAGGACATTCTTGCCACGGATGAATGGCTGTTTACAAGGCTCACCTGCAATGGCTACCTTTCACCCATTACTCCTCCTCATGTTTTTCACTGCTGCCTATTCCCTGGGCAGACTTCTTTATCCATCAAGCCACATCAAAACCTTCAATGCTCACATTTTCTTTGCAAAGCTCTCCCTTTCCAATGTTTTCTGTGCACTGTGGCTCTCCTTCGGCATCACTGCCCTTTCACTGTCCTCTTCAGCTTCCTGCACACAATCTAGATTGAAATGCCTATTTAGCAGCAAGAGTTGTGCTGGAAAGCGTAAAAACAGAAACACAGCTGGAAAGGTACTTCAAATTTCTGGTGCCAGCATAAAGTTTAAGTGCATGCATGACCACACACTTAGAATTTTTTTTTCAAAGTTGCAAAGTCCACAATGTAAAAGCAGCAGCCATGTGAAGGAGACAACCCCGCAAATACTGCATCACAGGTATATGTAGTCAGAGTTTGGATACCAAGAGCCATGGACAGAAAGCATTTTCTCTATGTGGGAAATATTAAAAAGTCAGTGGGGTTTATTTCCAAGCACTGATTTAAAAAAACCTGCTGCTATGCTCTGTGTACACCAAACTTCAACTTATGTATTTTCCAGTTCTTCATGACTGACTTAATTGAAATCTCTAGCAAGGCCTTCCCTTTCTGTATTTTTCTCACCAGTGAAGAACATACACTCCTAAGACGGTTTCCACACAACATAAGTAAAGTTTTAACATCTAGATGGGGACATGTCACACTTAAAATATACATGTACAGTCGTACACAAGACTGATCTTGAAAGGCAATCATGTGGAAATCTAAATTCATTGCTCAAAAACATTTACCAACAATTTACCTGCAGCTTCAATGACATACTTCAATTCTAATCCAATGGAGAAAGTGTACATTAAAGCATTTTTCTTAACCTCAAATAAAACTATGCTTTCAAAACTTGGTAAAAATATTGTTAATCTGTTAAGAATGAACTATTGGATACTTACTATGAAGGGTTATTCTCCTCTAAGGAAAGGAGGACATCTTGGTGGGCGATTTCCATCATCCACTCAGGGAGAAAGGAGCAACTTTTTCCCCCTTCCTGTCTCTGCTGTGGGAGTCACCCGCCCTTCAGTTCTGGCAACTCCAAAAGCAGAAAGCAGTTAAACTAATTGGCTAGAACAGGCAATGTGTACCATTAATGCAAGACTAGTTAAGAACAGTTAAGTGTAGAACAGTTAGGACAGGAAGGAATCCTTCAGCTAACTGGTTGATTGACTGACCATGACTTGGGAGGGACAAGATGTCCTCCTTTCATCTTCTGTGTCTATTATGTGTTGGAGGACTCTTCTGCCAAAGGCAACATCAGCTGAATTGTATACGTTTTATCTTATAGTGTTTTACAAACTTAGAAATGGATGACCATGTCTAGCAAAGGCTGTGTTAGCTGCCGCACTTCTCACAGAATGAGCTGTGATTCCACATGGAACATCCAGTTTGTGGAGTTTGTAAGCTTCTATGATACAAAAATCTGAGACATCTGCTGATGGCTGACTTGGACAATTTATTCTTCATGTTTAGTGGATAGGTGAAAATGAACAGAGTATCTGTGTTTCTGAAGTGCTCTGTGCTACATATTAATGCCTTCAGCGCTGTCTTGACATCCAGCAAGTGACACACCCTTTTCCTTGGGTGGCTGGGATTTGGACAGAAAGATGGAAGGTTGATCTCTTGAGATCTGTGGAATGTAGAGTTTACCTTTGGCTGAAAGGCTGGATTGGTTCTCAACACCTCCTTATCCCTATGGAAGATACAGAGCTCGGGTTTGATGGAAAATGCCCCGAGCTCTGACACTCATCTCACAAAAGTGATTGCCACTAAGAATAGAGTTTCCATTCTCAGCCACTTCAATGGAATCTCTCTAATACGTTCTAAGGGAGGTTTTGTGAGAAATGAAAGTATGGTGTGTAGTTTCCAGGTTGGGAATCTATGCATCTATGGAGAGCCCTTTATATCTGCTCCCTTGAGAAATCTGTGTTATGCGTGGGTGTCTTGAGAGACTGACGCTGTCGGTTTGAGGTAATGCCGTGGCTAGTGCTGCAACTTGCCTTCTGAGTGCTGCAGTTCTCAGATCTCTATTGATGCCTTCTTGCAGGAAATCTAAAATAGACTTGATTTGAGGGTTTAAGGCGTCGATTTTCTTCCTCTTACACCATCAAACGCATGCCTTCCAGGCAGGGGTCTTGTTGTAGAAAAAGAGCTGCCGGAGCTCATTAGCATAACTCATTAGCATAACTTATTTGCATATGCCACGCCCCCTGACATCACCGGAAGTGACAGAAGGCCACACCCCCTGACATCACCGGAAGTGTGTCAGAAGGCCCGGCTACTTACCCTCCTGCTTCATCCTCATTCCCAAACGGAATGAGGATCGAAGCAGAGGGCGGGGTAAAGAAGGGGGCGGGGCTTCACCACGTGACCGCCCCGCCCCCTAGAGGTTCTCTTCCGGAGCTCCGTACCTGAGAGCTCCCCCCCGACTAGAGCCCTGCTTCCAGGTAAAATTATATATTTTGTTGGTCGATTTGTCTCCTAGATGCAAGGAGTGTATCCATAACCTCTGTGCTGTAACCTAATTGTAGGAAGTTGTCCCTCTCAGTTTCCAAGCGGTCAGATTTAACCACTCTGGATGCCAGAGTGGTCCCTGGTTGTAACATGTCCACAGATACTGGAAGCCTCAGAGGTAGATCTGTGAACATTTGATATAGGGCTGAAAACTATGGCTGTCAAGGCCAAAAGGGAGCCACTAGAATAATCTCTGGCTGTTGTTCCTTGATCTTTTGGATCAATTTTGATAGAACTGGAAGAGGGGGAAGGCGTATAATAGGCCTCCCGGCCAGCTCAATGTTAATGTGTTTGTTGCTTCAGCCTGGGGATAATGGAACCTTGTGAAGAACCGAACTGTTTCATGATTTACTGCGGATGTGAAAAGGTCCACCAGTGGAAGACTGAACTGATTCGTGATCAGGTTTAACAGGTATTTCTTCAGGGCCCATTCTCCTTCTTGGATAACCTGTCTGCAGAGCCAGTCTGCTTGGATATTCGCTGTTCCCTTTATGTGTTCTGCCTGGATAAACAGCAGGTTCTTCTCTGCTCATGTTAGAAGTTTGGCTTCTGTTTGGGGTTTGTGGCTTCTTGTTTAAATCTAGGGAGTGTATATTGGGCACGAAAGGAAAAATTTCCAAAAGGTCTTCTGTCACTGTGTCTCAAAGTTGTGGGAAGCATCTTTTTCTTATCCCTAGTCTCCACTAGGGGTGTGCAAGGGGGGGAAATGTCAGTATTTTTCAGCTTTGGGTATATCAGACCCAAAAAAATATCGATAAATACCTAATTTTCCCAGTGCAATATTTGGACTGGGGAAATATTCGGTACAGCCAAATGTAGTCGGATCCATTATACCCGCCTAGAGGGAAGGGAGGCATGTTAAAATGCCTTCCTTCCCTCTCCAAGCCCCCACAGCTTTCACTGATCAGTCTCAGTCCCCACCAGTCAGTTGTTTAGTTTCATCTCCTCCCTCCTTCCTCTGCCTGCCCTTCTCCAGCCACCCTGTGGTGATGGGCAGCCGGAGAAGGAAAAGCAGACAACCCAGGCATGTTTAAATGACTTTCTTTCCCTCCCCGAACTCAGGGAGAAGGCATTTAAACATGCCTCCCCGCTCTGTTCTTTCCCTCTGCGAGTATCCCCACAGTGGCGGGGTGGCTGAGGAAGTGAAGGAAGGCACGGAACCATGCCTGGGCTCTCTGCCTACACTTCTCCAACTGCCCACCGCGACTGAGCAGCTGGAGAAGGCAAGGCGGAGAGCCCAGGCATGTTTAAATGCCTTTCCCTCCCCAAACTCAGGGAAGAAAAGAAAGGGATTTAAAAATGCCTCACCACTCTGTTCCTTCCCTCGCCGAGTCTCCCCACAGCAGACGAATAAGACAGAAGGAGGCGGAAGATGAGTGAAAAATCAGACATGGTGTATAGGGGTAAAGATATTAAGGCTTTAGATAGGAAAACTATCTAAGCAGCTGCTAGATATCAGCTATGCAACACCTAAAAGTAACACGACAAGTGAACCATGTTGGAAACCATTCTCCTATTTCAGTGGACTTTTTCAGCAACTCTAGTCAGAGTCCAAAACTACCTTCAAATGCAACTGCAATTCAACAATGCACGCAGCATTTCACACCAACTTAAAATATCGTCAGGCACAAAAACTTACTGAATTGTAACCCTTTGAAACATTTTAGATTCAGTCATGCAAAACACAAAACGCAGTCATGCGGTTCAAAATGCTGTTACACAAATACAACCCATTCCCACACACATTTTTCTCTCTCAATTAAGAGGCCTAAATCAATATGTTAAGTGTCTTAATATCCCATTCAGCAACTGAGAAAGCATGCTCATTAACTCAAGAGGACAAATTTAATTCAATCTCATCAGAATTTTAGCTGATTGTCCCCCATGCTGTAAACTCTGTTATCATACATAAGTGATGATTATTTCTTTTTTTAAAAAAACCTGACATTTTACAAAGCGCAGAACTTATGCTACAAACTGTAACTTAGACGTCCAGGCCATGAATATATAAGAGCCTTCCTAATACTCAAGTATTCCTTCAAGACTGCAAGTTTAATTTAAAGTGTATTAAAGCTGTATTGAGTTTTTAGGCAGGTATCAACACACAGTGATTGGACAGACACAGAAGGACGCAGATTTGACCAACACCAATATAAGCTAATTGCTATTTACTGTGTCCTGTAAGATTATCATGGAGCTTCACTACAGGCGGTGATAGGATCTGTAGTATTGCATTCCACAACCTGCAAATCCTGCTGGGTAAGTAACGAAGGTGATGGAGAGAGTTTGTGGCAGCTACTACCTGAACAAGTAAAAACAACTTTTGACTATTTGATACTTACTTTGGAAGAAGAAAAAGATGAATAGCTTCTGGATTAAAAAAAAAATCTTTCCAAACAATTATAAGCTAAAATATGTCTGCAGGTAAATTAATTTAAAATTGCAGTGTGACAAAACTAAATGCTACAGTATAAACTGGGCAGGGGTAGGATGCCCCTATTCCATACTGGCAACCCCCACCTTTTAAAAAAATCAGCTCAATACTGCATGTAATACAATGGACTGCTATTTCACACATGGTAGCACATGACAAAATATCTTGATATCTGAATTCCAACACGGCAGGGCACACTAACTTTTCCCAACACACTGTTCTATCTCGATCAAACACAAGCCACCTTCAACTTAATCAGATACCAAGTGAACCAGTAAGCCTCTTATTCTCTCATCGATGAAGTCACAGTTTCTAATTTGTACTTACCACGGCCTCTTTGACTTCACCATCGGAAAAAAGTTTTTCGGTTTAAAGCATTCAATAAGAGATGAACAAGTATGTCTGCCAAACACCAAGTAATTTCAGCGAAACTACCAGGAAAGTGTTTCTACATGTTCTCTCCCCCCCCCCCGTCAACCCCCCCCCCATGCCTTGCCAAAGGGAAATAGTTCCTGAAAGCTTCTACAGAGCTGTGGCAGTGTACACATTTGTACTGACACTGAGTAGCAAAACAATCTCTAAATTTCCTAATTCCTCTAGCTAAGGATCACTGCAACTGGTGCATTAAACTGCTTTAAGCGCTACTTCATATGTGACTGAAATGAATATGAGAGGGAGCTTTGACTTTGAAAGCTTATATCCAAAAAATCTTGATGTTCTCTAAGGTGCCGCTAGTCTAGCTGTTCTACTGCGGACCTACCTCCTGAAACTGAATATGGGAGTTAATATTTCAATTTTCTATTGACTTGACAAATTGCAATCCCTTAACCATAAAAGAACTGTATGCAGTTTACCCAAGCTTCTTCTGAATTATAATTACGCACAGGGTAAGCAGGAGATTTTGGTACCAACTATTAGCATGTTTTAGAATTGTGAGAGGCTCTCCTACCATGAAGCGCTATTGTTCCATACAAAGTTCCTTAATCCTGGGTGGTATGTTAAATGGTCATATATAAAGCATTTCAACCGAACAGAAAAACTGCAGCTCTAGCAATGCAGTTCTTTCAAACTCAATATTTACTTTGCTGAAACAGCATTAAAGTGACAAATGACTATAATCCAGTGGCTCAGAGCCAGTAAGGTCTACTACAAGCAGACCTGTACAAAACAAACAGCACATTGAATGTATATGGAAGTACCCTGAAACAGAATTACAAAGGTTCCCTGTGAAATGCAAACAAGTTTTCCAGCTTCTATTGGTTTTGAAGAGATGATATCACATAGGAGAGACTCTCCAATATGGCTCTTTACAGAAAGAAGGCAAGTTAAAAAAATACAAAGTGTTACATGCAAATTCTAAAGTACTGACAAAAAAGTGAAACGCAGACTTCAAAAAAAAAAAAGAAATAGTGCCTGGCAGGTCTATGCTTTTCATTTACACTCAACGCAGCACAAAAGTTATTCTACCCAACTGATCTGCACAGATATTTTAAAAGATCAGCATTTATTCTACTTGCTTGTTATCCTTTTCCCTGTTGAATTTCACAAACACATTTATGGTTTTCACTCTTAACTTCATACTGCAGTCCATGGATTAAAACCAAAGCAGCATGTTTTGATGGCAGAATATTACAGAAATCACACTACAGAATGCACATATTCAGCATATTTGTATCTAATGCAAGTGGGATGTTAACTTCCAAAGTTCCCTTGAAGTATGAGACAACTGGATTGTTCAAATTAAGACTTACAAGGTTTTGCAAAGCTATGTCACTATTACATATGTACTTTTTAAAGCAGTCATATGCTTCCATTCCAAAGTGAAAAACCTCCTTAAGCAAATGAGAATCCTAGGCATTCACACCTCTGTGCTGCACTCCAGACAGCAGGAACTATTAGTGTACATATACAACAGAATGCAGTAATAGAACTGGCTGACCCATTTCAGGCTGCAAGTGAGGAATCACGTTTTTGAATGCTGCTGTTAACATCCAGAACTCCTAGCAAACAGAAAACCACCAAAGAGCTGAAGGGTTAAGAAGAACATTGCTCCCTTAGTGATACGTTTTCTATATGCAGGAATTTTTAAAACGCAGGAATGTTCAAAGGGGTAAAACACAAACACACACCACCGCCTGAAGTGGCATACATGATTCTACCACCTCGATATTCTGCTGCATGTAAAAATTCCCTTTCAGAAACACAATAAATAGGGCTCAGGCAAAGTGGATTTTCTTTGTAGCCCAACTTGTTTCCTTGTAGTCATGCTCATTTTAAATGGCAAGACCTGATGCATGTCTCAAAGTAGCTGAAAGGACAATTCCAACCAAGCCAGTAATATGAAGTCGCAAGTCATTTGTCCAGACCATGGCACATTAGTGGCAAGCAGAAAGGCATACATGGGGATTGTTTACTTTTTTATCTTCAGCTGCAATCTATGCATGCCTATGCAGGAGTTAAGCTTCAGTGAAACCAAAAGGATTTATTCCCAAGTGCATGTTTAGAATCAAGGTATTCAGCAGGCTTGAAGGTTGACACCTACTTGCTTGTGAGGGAATAAAAGTTGTCTCCAGCAGAGCAGACATTAGTTTTGTAAGCTGGAAGAGCTTTTTAAAAAATATATGTATTTCTAGGCCGCTGCACTGCCATATTCATACAGAAAATGCTATGAGAACTATTACATTTTGTAGACCTATTTCCAAGTTTCATGAATGCATCCAAATTCCAAATAGTATGGTTTAACTGCTTTGCTGAACGAAATCTAAACTTCTATGTGGATTTCCAAAAAGTGGTTTTCCACTATTATTTTCTGTAAAGTTTCTGCTGCTGCAAAAGAAAAAACAGCTGCAATTTCCCCGTCTCTACTTACAGTTTTTTTAATACCCTAAGTGGCTAGGGCACCTGATTTTTTAAAATCTAAACCAAGGCAAAAAACATCTTTTTATTTAGTTGTTCAACTAACCCAACACCACCTAGCCTTAACATTAAAACATATCATGGCATTAAAAGAACTTGTACACATAAGAAATGTTTGTACTTACTACCTACTCACCTACTACACCCTTCATTTTGAAAAGATAATCACATTATTGTAACACCTTCAAGAACAGGCCTCACTATACTATTTCATTAAAAAAATAATCAAAGTGGAACAGGAAGTTTGACATGAGAAACAAGGGAATTTACCAGATTTCATGTTCAGACTTATCAGCCTAACAATTAGATGATTTAAGAATGAAAAGCCTTAAGCAGCATAAACCTAGAGAAGCTACAGCAGTGCAGGTACAATTTACTCAGGACAGGTTTCTGTGTGTGTGCGTGGGGGGGGGGGGGTTTAATGCAAGCAGGCTATTCCTGAAGAAAGTGAAGTTACATAAAGATTTATGCATGCTTAGGCACTGAGAAGTGCCTCTGAAGCTAAACTAGTCACCCACCACACTGACAACAGAGCTCAAGCTGCCTGCATACTGCAGTTTTAAGGCATCTAAATCAAGGAGTCTAGATCAACAAAACCAAGTGAGACACACCTGTGAATCAGGTTATTAAAAGGAAAGTTTGCCACTTCAGCGGGCATCATCTCACCTACTACACACAGTCAGCCTGAACTGTATGGCATTCTTAGAAGTATTATCTGAAAAGATGCCGTAAACGAACATCCAAGACTGTAAGACTTATGCTGTCCTGTCAATACAACTGCAGAAACCTCAACTGCTTCCAGAATTCAAAGGCTAAGTGATACTAGAACTGGTGCAGTGGCTATGAATCAAAAGTCTCATAGTTTAAATCTCATATTTCTCATGATTTCACCAAGGGACCTTAAGCCAACCCACTTGTTCAACTAGGATCCCCAGCCCCTGCCTCTCTTTCTCTCTACACATACAATCACGCACATGAATGGCCAAAGTTCCTGTTGTTGAGCAAACATATAATAAAGCACTCTTACCACAAGTATCACCTTACATCTTACCTGAAACCTCTGTCCCTACTTTTATCACTGGCCTGTTACTTCTCCACAACCTACTTACTTCCCAGTCTACTTACATTTTGAAAAGATCCTACAATGGATTCCCTGTCGACTGGATTGCTGCAGAACATAGGTACAAGTTAGGGGCTTCTTTAGAATAAATGCTATTTAAATACTTACTGTGGTTCTTTAGAGGCTCAGCAAGTGGCTTTAATTATTTAAAAGCACAGAAGGAATATAGCTGGGCAAGACCTTTATGGCAAGGGAAACTCAAAATGTAAGGAGGGAAAAAAATGAAGTTGCAATAGTGCGCTCAGCTGTAAACAGTCCACTGCACTGCGTGCCACACATGCCCACTTGCACATATTTCATAGTGTATCTCACAACAGATTTTAGTTATAAACCACTTTGGCAGGCAACCTGACTCAGAGGCATAATAAATACACTGAATGATTGTGAATTCCTGTACAGGGCTTGGAACATTTACGAAGCAGCACATACAGGTTACTATCCATTGGCATTTCTAGAACTGGCAATGAGCCACACACTGACAAGTCGGTTTGGCTATCAGACACATTATGAGCTGTGCAGCCATTACACCCACGTGCAATGTGTCACTGGTTTCTCCCTAATGGCTTTTTATACCCAAAAGAAAGCCAAGGAGTAGGAATTTATTGCCACAAACAATAGGATGAGAGTGTTAACTCCCCAGGCCAGCCAGTGAGAAGGGATGCAAATCCAATTTTGCATATCCAAACACAACACTCTATACAACATAATAAAATAATAATAATAAATAACCATCCATACTCTTGAATTAAAGAGGCCTAACGATTCAGCATCAAGGCAGTAGCGTTATTTCTAATCTATGCTTTTCTATGGAGAAGTTGGGGGGGGGAGGAAT
This sequence comes from Gekko japonicus, assembly GCF_001447785.1. Classification (NCBI taxonomy): domain Eukaryota; kingdom Metazoa; phylum Chordata; class Lepidosauria; order Squamata; family Gekkonidae; genus Gekko; species Gekko japonicus. The sequence goes on along the minus strand of NW_015165878.1, from coordinate 124,750 downwards.
CAAAGCTTTGTATATGAACCTCAGGGAAACCGTCATTAAATAAACAGGATTTTTTAAAAGTTTAAACTTACAACATGTCTGCTTATTTAAGAAGATACCACATTCAGATGCATTTCTACTATTCAGAATACTGACAGGGATGGTGTGAATTGTGTGTGGTTGCCCTTGGAACAAATTCATTTAAAAGTAACATATTATAATGGTTTCCATTACACAGAAAATGAATACAGAATTAAGTTAACCTGTATATAGTGTCTGCCAGCCATCACTTTCCTGGCACCAAGAAAGCCAAGAGAAAGTGGTTTTTCACACCAGAGGAAGATAGACACTTTCTCAAAGCTTTTCAAGCAAAAGAGAAAAGCATTCCATCTATGACAGTGGCTCTCCGCTTTTGTTCTGACTTTAAACGACCTGTAGTCCTTCAGATAGAAGAAATGAAGAGAGCTATACAGGCAGCCACAAGGCAAGTGCTCTCCTGTTTTCAATGTGTATGAAGTTGTATTAGTGTTGCCCTGAATTAAAACAAACAGCATAACACAGATTTTCTAGACTTGTAACTTTAGATGGCTAGCCAAATAAAATAGAGACAACACACACAAGCAATTAGTTTGCTACTTGAGTACTTGCCCAGCAGCAACTGCTACTCATTACAGGTGAACAGCAACTCATTTGTAGTCAAGCACCAGTTTCAAACTGATTATCCAAAGATTCAGAAGTTATGGTTGTCAGCTCCTCAGGCAACAGTGAACTTTAGCAGATATAGCCCTGGGCTCACATCTGTTAGACCTGCATGCATGTCCTACCTCTGCCCACATACAAACTGCAAGGCAGTGATGAAGGGCAAAACAGAAGTACACTGAAATTTTAAAGCAAGATGTAAACAAGCACTAGGGGCACCAACGCACTACAACTTTAGAATGCTCTCATTTATTTGGTTTGTAGTTTTACTATATTTTAAGGTGGTCAGTCAACCAGCATTATAAATCAAACAGAGATGCAAATTTCCACTGCACATCCAGTGGAGATGCAATGTTCTATGGCATAACACCAATTCTAGTGCAGCATCAGCATGTTTCTCAGTTCTCAGTGGGAGCACATTTTTAAAATGTATTCATGTTATACTTGTTGAACTAGTTAGCTTCACCCTACTGCAACTACTCTATTAGACCTGTGGAGATTTATGTAGCTCTTAGTATTATTTTTCAGTCTTTTTTTTGTGCACACCAATATTTACCTGTGTCGATCATGACCAAAACCACAGGTTTCTCCTGAAATTGCCTGCAATTCAGCACTGATCCTCTTGCTGTCACTGTAACTAACTAAGTTAATCACAGGCTAAAGGTAAAGGTTCCCTTGCTCGAAAGCCAGTCAAATCCGACTCTAGGGTTGCGGTGCTCATCTCCGTTTCAAAGCCGAAGAGCCAGCGCTGTTCGAAGACGTTTCTGTGGTCATGTGGCCGGCATGACTAAACACCAAGGCACACGGAACGCTGTTACCTTCCCACCGAAGTGGTCCCTATTTATCTACTTGCAATTTCTTGCTTTCGAACTGCTAGGTTGGCAGTCACAGGCTACACCCCTAGTAAAGTTTTCTTTTCAGGGAAGTGGAAGACCCTACCTCAGCTGCATATATGGAGACTGTCTCCATAGAACATCTGTACAGTTTGTTTGTTTTTACAACAGCCTAGGAGGGTTGCAACCAGTGTTCCCTCTAAGCTGAGTTAGTGTGATCTAGCTCACAGCTTTTTAGCCTCCAGCTCACACATTTTTGTCTTAGCTCAGGAAGGACGGCTCCAGAGCAAACTAATTGATGCAGTCGCCAAATCACCTGCTCACAGTTTTAATGCCAGTAGCTCACGAAGTAGCATTTTTGCTCACAAGACTCCACAGCTTAGAGGGAGCATTGGTTGTAACCCTTCTAACAAGGATGATCTACCCAATTCTTTCTACTGACTACTGAATACCAGTGTATATAATAAAAGGGAAACTGCTGACACACAAACCAACAAATTAAATACTTTTCATTGTGTCAAAAGAGGGCATTATAATCTTTTAAAAATACAGTGTTCAGCCACATACACCCCTTTCCCCCTCCCCTAACAGGATGTCTGGCAACCCTATAATTGAGAGCAGGGAAAGAAAACATCTCGGGTGAGTGCACGAAGAAACAAATGAATGCAAGTCACCTCAACATTGCTCAACTCAGCAAACAATCAGAAGTTACTGCTCACTGGCACTTTTTTCTCCCTCCCTCACCTCCTCCTCCAAAGAAGATAATGCCTCTTTATAGAGTTCCCCTGCTTTTTTAAAGAAAAGCAAAAAGTACCCTGATGATGGGCCAAATTTTCATTTCTTCTTCCAAACGATCAGCTCATTTTAAAATAGGAAATAAGTCACCAACGTTCATATATTGTACAAATCAGCAGCCCTATGCATATATGCATTTAAACCCCCTGATTCACTTCTGAGTACCCATAAAGGAGCTGTAGTGTAGAATCACAGGAATCCTATGCGACTGATTACCTGGGACTCAAGACCCTTGTTACAGTATGAGGGGTGTGCAATTTTTTTTCTTGGTATTTTTCGGTTTGGCTCCATTGGACCTGAAAAAAATTCAGAATCCCCGAAAAAACTCAGATCCCAATACCGGTAAAGTATTTGGATCCAGGATTTTTCAGAAATCTTGAATTTTTCCTTGTCTAACAGACCCGAACCAAAAAATAGAGAGGGGGGAAAGCAGTGGCAAAGCCACACAAAAAAGCTAAGAGGCAGCTCAGCTGGGGCTCTTTTGGACAGTTCCTTTAAACCGGACTGCCCAAAAAAGCTCACAAGGGAGCCAATCCTGCAGAGAGAGTTCTTTCCGCAGGCTCTGCCTGGCAGCCCAACATAGCCCATCAAGCAGCCAATCCTGCAGACTCTACTAGGGCTTTGCTGCTTAAACTATTCAACAGAACCCGCCAAGGAGCCGATCCTGCAGGAAGAACCCAAAAGAGTCCCAGCCGAGCAGGTGGGGAGAGTGCCCCCCTTTGCTGTTTTGCAGGATGTCTTCTGCAGTCCCTTTAAATACCCTCTGTTTAAAGGAACTGTAGAAGAAAGCCCAAAAACAGCTGAGCGGTGGGAGCAATCTGCTCTAGCCCCTCATATGTTGGTTCAGGTTTGCTGGTAATTCCTGAATATATCTGGGATTGGGGGGGGGGGTTTGGGGAGGAGGTTCTGAAAAATACCAAAATATACAAGAAAAACACTGATAAGGTATTTTTCAGGTATATATTCCATTCAGGTATACTTGAATGCACACCCCTATACAGTACAGTGGTCCTTAATTTATGGGGAATGCTGCTAGCCGCTGCTAGTTATTTGTACACTACTTTAGAAACCCTGTGTTAAATGGATGTGCAATGCACACTTTTTTAAAAAATGCAGTGATTGAGCCCGGTGAGAAAACACAAGCCTACAACCATTTGCCCAAGGGAGGGAGGGACTTCCAGTGTGCTTAAATGGGGCCTTTACACTGAAGCAAGAGTGCACAGGGCTGCATGTTCACACAGATGTCAGGATGAACTTCTATGCACCCGCTCTGAGAGTTAACCCTCACGGCCAAACCCAGTGATACTTTCCATGGCCCATTTCCTCAGAAAGCAAGTGCACACATTCACACGCCATGCTTCAACATAGCTTTGCTCTGCAGCGTTTACCTTAGAGAAAACAAACAAATAATGGGATCCGGCTTGAAAACCTACGGCTTTTGCTGTACTTGGAAGCCCAGCACCCACCACCACCACACCAGAGGGGCTTTCATTTATGCTCATTAAACCATGTTCCTCTCCAGTGGCAAAGCCCCAACTGTGTTTTGCTGTACCTGGAAGCCAAGCACCCACCACCACAACACCAGGGGGACTTTCATTTATGCTCATTAAGCCACGTTCCTCTCCAGTGCAAAGCCCTAACTGCGTTCCAAAGAAGCGTTTAAGCATGTGCGCACAGGGCCACGGCCTTTCATGCTCCGGGAGGACCATGTGCACTGGAAACGGCACTGCGCTCCTCTGATGACTAACAAGTTTTTTTTGGGGGGGGGGGTTTACATGACAGAGAGAGAACAGGGCAGTGTCAAGGAGGCAGTCTCAGGGTCCCCCAGGGAGCAACCGGCCCCCTGACAGGCAGCCGAGTCACGAACAGCGCAGGTTCAGAAACGGATTTCCTCGGGACTCGCTTCCCCCGCCGTCTGCAGTGCGGGCGGCAGGCAATGTTCCCTCTAAGCTGTGGAGTCTTGTGAGCAAAAATCCTACCTTGTGAGCTCCTGGCATGAAAGTGGTGAGCGAACGATTTGGCTGCTGCATAAATTAGTTTCCTCTGGAGCCCTCCTTCCTGAGCTGAGACAAAAATGTGTGAGCTAGCTCACACTAACTCAGCTTAGAGGGAACATTGGCGGCAGGGCCGACCTAAGTCCACCACCCCTTATCCAAGGATCGCTCCGCAGACGGTCGCCCCGCTTGGCCGCTCTCCCACGCACGCGCGCACGCTCGCTCGCCCGGGACCCAGGCGGCGGCTCCCCAACTCCTGCAAATGGGGGGGACCCAGCGAAGCCCCGCGGGGGCCTACGTCCGAGTAGGCTCCCTCGACGAGACTCCAGGCTTGCTGTGTTCCGGGGGGGGTATATTGGTATCATCCGTTTCGCTGCCCGGGCCAGCTGAGCGGAGGCAGCGTGTTCCGGGCCCGCCCGGGGGAGGAGGCCCGGCCCGGCGAGGGCCCAAAGGAGGCCCGTCGGCGACAAGGAGCCTCCCCGGGACGTCGGAGCGGCCCCTCCGGCTCGGCCGAGGCTCCTTTACCTGCGCGCTGTTCACAGCCATGGCGGCCCCTCCCCTCCCGGGGAGGAAGAGGGGGACTCGGCGTCTCCTCAGCGCGCCTCACGCTGCTGGCCCCGCCGCCGCCATCTTGTCTCTTCGCGCGCGCACACACTGAGGGGAGACGGGGAGGGGGAGGGGGGCGGAGGAGGAGGCGGCGCGAGGCCGGGGAGGGTGGGCCGCGCATGCGCCGGAGGGGGGGCCGGCGCGCGCGCGCTCGCACCAGTCGCGGCCGAGCGTGAGCGACCGTCGCACCCTCTCGCGGGAGGGAGGGAAGGAAGGGGAGGGACGCGCTCCGCGCATGGGCAGAGCTGGAAAGGAGGGGGGGACAGCGAGCCGCAAGTGACGCGCTGCGCATGCGCGGGCGGAGGCCGCCGAAGGGAGGGTGAGAAGGCGTTCCGTGCGTGTGCGGCTCTCGACGCTAAAGGGAAAAAAATGGGTGTTTGACGCATGCGTCGCGATAGTGGAGGTGGTGGGGAGAGGGCAGGCGATGCGACGTCTGCGCATGGGCACGCCTCCCGGAGGCAGAGGGAACGGCTGCTTCTGCGCAAGCGCCGACGGAGAAAAATTCACACGCTGGGTGGATGAATGAACGAACGAACAAATGAATTTGCGGGTGGGAGTAGTTTTTTTTTGGGGGGGGGGGTTTGGGGGGGTGAGCGGTGTTGTGCAGCTTCCAAAACGATGGCAATTTTTTTTAAGGAGGGGGAAATCTTGTTTTGTCTATTTAAATAATTACTATTTTAAACTCTTAAATTTTCATAGACCACATCATATCATAGGACATATCATACAAAGTAATATTTTATGAATGTTGTTAATTCAGCCATCGTTATTGTTACATAATAAAATTAGTGGTACCGTCCTCATACCTTTAACCTGATATTAATTTTGCTCGTTGTAAATCAATTTTATGAATTGTTCCTTCCAGTGTGCGTTTGGAAAGCACGTGACGGAGCAACTTTACCGAAATGCATACTGAGTTTGGTGTGGCCGGCGCCTGCATGGGAAATTCACAGGGAAATTCACATACACTGCCTTAATTCCCATGGTGGAAGAACGTGGGAATATACATACAGTTAAATATTGGTATCATCAGTTTTGGTCTGCTGCTTCAGACCAACACAGCTAGTTGTTGTTCAGTCACACAGTCGAGTCCGACTCTTTGCGACCCCATGGACCAGCTCCCGCCAGGCCTTCCGGTCTTCCGCTGTCCTCTGAAGTTTGCTCAACTTCATGTTCGTTGCATCGATGACACTGTCTAACCATCTCATCCTTTGCCGTCCCCATCTTCTTTGACCTTCAATCTTTCCCAGCATCAGAAATCAACCCTGACTGTTCCCTGGAAGGCCAGATAATGAAACTGAAGCTCAAATACTTTGGCCACCAAATGAGAAGGGAACACAGCTAGTACCCACCTGGAAAACAGTATTTTAAAGAAAATCCCGTTTTGCACAACTGCTGGGGGACTGCCCCCCCCCATAAATAGTAAAATTAATACAAATGCAAATAACATAAAAGCAATAGCATTCTCCAGATAAATTGATGGGCTATACAAATTTCTCTCCCTCCCTAGGGTATATCATATACGGCATGGTGAAGACCCCGGCAGAATCTGAATAAAAAACGTCACTGTATATATGTGTGTGTGTGTGCAGAGAAAAATATATATTTGCCCTCCCTTATGGGGTAAGGATAGGAATTGGTCTGTAATTGCCATCTTGTAATAGCTACTGGAATTTCTATAATTTTGACTCTTGCGATTTGATTTGATTGAAGTTTCAATGAAATGTTGTTCATCACCCTGAGCCCTACGTGTAGGAGGGCGGTCTACAAATTGAATGAATGAATAAATAAATATGCACAAAATGTGCTTCCAAGTTCCTTATGTGCCTCACATGAAATAGGATGTCCCTTGTTAAGTAGGTGTGTTGCAGGCCGCCTCACTGGAGAGAGGCTGTTACTGCAAGAACCACATCCCATGCCCTGGCCCCACTGCTGGACCTCCTGATGGCACCTGGTATTTTTGGCCACTGTGTGACACAGAGTGTCGGACTGGAGGGACCATTGGCCTGATCCAGCATTGGCTTCTCTTAGGTTCTTATGCTCCAGCTAGTAAAAGACTGTGTGTACAGGGGTCATTTCCTGCGGGAGCGCACAGGAGCGGAGCTCCAGCAGTAAGGAGTCCAGGGGGAGGGCACATGCAACAAGCCCCGCCCCCTGCTCCGGGAAGCCCTCAGTCAGGCCACAAGGAGCAAGAAGCAGCCAGGTAAGTTGCAGAGGGCCTCCCCCGGCCTACCTTCAGGTACAAGCCCTCCCTCCTCTGCAAGGACAGATCTGCATGTCCCCCCCCCCAAATACCTAGCAATCCAAAACAGTCCAGTGGAGCCTGAGCGGTGGGTGTTGCCTTCTGACACACTTCTGGTGATGTCAGGGGGCGTGGCATATGCAAATAAGGTATGCTAATGAGCTCCTGCACCTCTTTTTCTACGAAATGACCCCTGTGTGGGAGAAAGAACGGGAGCCTACTCGGGTTGCCAGCTTCAGGCGGAGAAATACCTGGAGATTTTAGAGGTGGAGCCTGTGGAGGACACGGTTTGGGGAGGGACATCAGTGGAGTATGATGCCATATAATCCACCTACCAAAGTGGCCATTTTCTCCACCTGAATTGACCTACGTTGCCTGGTGATCAGTTGTAATCCCAGGAGATCTCCATTTGGAAGAATGCAGTGACATGAAATGTTTACTGTGCAGTAATTTGGGACCTGGTGAAGTTGTTACAGTTCCATCTTGGATAAAGCTTTGGTGAAACAAGGTGCTACCACACTGGTTTGCCCCGTCAGCTGGAACTAAACGTGCAGAGTTGCTATTATGAAGAGGACTTTAAGCCTTCAGGGACAGAGGGATTCTACTCACCTGAAGTACCATGGGTGTATGGAGTGGACTCTTAAATTTGGAATTGGATCCTTTGTTCTGTGACTCACGAACTTTGAACTTTCCCTATTGCACAGTTTATTCATATGGATGTCACGATTTGCATTGCAATTGCTTTGTATGGTTGTTATTGCTGATTATGTATATAATTTGTGAGTATTATATTTAGTGCTAACCATTTAGGCAAGATGCCTCAATATTTTTATAATCTCGATATCCCCCTTCATCGTAGAGCTTTTCTTTTGGCCAGGGTTAACGCATTTTCCTCTAGAATACTCTATGGCAGACACCATCAGATCCCAAGACAAGAATGGTTGTGCCCCTGTGGTTTTAACTCCCTGGACACGATTGAGCATATAATTGTCGAATGCCCCCTGTATGAGCTACCTCGCGGTAAATTCCTTTTAACTTGGCTTCATCCTAAAAGTTATTTGAGTGCTAAGTCAAAATGTCAACTTCTCTTGAATGATTTGATCTCTGAAGTCACTAATGATGTTGCCAAATTTCTTACATAAGTTCTTAAGGTACAACATTTTAGTTAATACTATTTTGACTGTACTTAAGTCATATGGAATCTTAGGTTTTAATTTTATAGTACAATGTTTTATATACCTCATGACTGATGCTATGCCGATAAAGGTTTATGAATGAATGAATATTTAGTGCTTTGAATACTTTTGGAGGTTAATTTATAAAGAGGATTTTCCCCTTCTTTCTTTTTGCATTCACCTCATCTGTGTATCTCACTTTTGTCGCTAACCGTCTGGAAGCTGGCAACCCTGGCTCATTACACTGTTCATATTGTGTGATCTGCCTTGGGTCTCTGTGAAAGACGGACTCTGAATAAACACATCCAAAAACTGTGCAGCTAGGTTTGAGTCCAGTAGCACATTGGAGGCCAGCAAGATTTTTCAAAGTATAAGATTTCAAGAGTCAAAATTCCCTTTGTCAGATACAAGTAGGAAAGGAGATCCCCAAGTCCTTATAGGTGTGCAGTTACTGCCAGGGAACCACGCTGACGGCCTTACCCCCACAAAGCACACCAAAATAAAAATTTGGACTACTCTGGTTAGCCACTGAAAACAGAGACCTTGGGTTATCAGGCACTCGAGACAACAGTTACCACGTGAGCAGCATCCACTGCCCATTTCTTTGAAAATAATTCAAAAGGGGTCACCCTGCTGGTTGCTGAAGCGAAAAAGAAACCACAGTCTCGTGGCCCTTTAAAGAAAAACAAAATTTTATTCCAGAATCAGGTGGGGGGGGAGTTTGTTCCTCTTTCAGGTGGCGCGAGACTCTTTTTCTTTGGTTTTCTTTGAAAAAGTAGCGGAAGGAAGTAGGAATAGAGGAACGTGTGAAAGAAATACAGCTGCAATTCTAAGGGCCCTTTCCAGGGGTCATTTCGTAGAAAAAGAGGTGCAGGAGCTCATTAGCATAACTCATTAGCATAGCTTATTTGCATATGCCACACCCCCTGACATCACCAGAAGTGTGTCAGAAGACAACACCCACTGCAACTTACCTGGCTGCTTCTTGCTCTGACTGAGGGCTGCTGGGAGCAGGGGGCGGGGCTCGTTGCATGTGCCCGCCCCCTGGGCTCTTTACTGCCGGAGCTCCGCTCCTGTGCGCTCCCGCAGGAAATGACCCCTGGTCCTTTCTTAGAAATAAGCCTCACTGAATATCAGGAGACTTCCTTTTGAGTCGACCTCTTCCCTGCGATGTCCTCTAGGGTCCCTAACAAAGTTCTCACAATTTTGCCCAACTACAACTAGCAAAATGATGTAGGTTAAAGTGGTATAAAAGAGTTGTATGCTGAGTAGCTAGGCCCCCTAGATCTCAAGCATGTTGCATACAAAATTACCCCCCACTTTGTAAATAGGAGAAAACAATAGCATCTATTAGCCACGGACAAACCTGTCATCATATCCCAAAGTAGCATTTTCACTGAAAATCGTTTATTGTCCAAATTCCTAACTCGCACTCGTACAGTTTAGAAAATGCGTGACCAGCGTCAAGCAGAATGCAGAACAGAATTGCATTTAGCTCAGTATCATTTACAAACACGGTGGGAAAAGTGTATGAAAACTGTCATGCCCTGATTCTGCTACCCTGTTACACGTCGCAGCAGGCCAAAGAAACATCCTTTTTGTCCTTGTAACAACAGGTACAAAACCTCTTTGAAAAACCATCCAAGGGAATTTTTGCGTCATGTTAATTCACAAGCAGTGTTCCCTCGAAGCTGAGTTAGCGTGAGCTAGCTCACAGCTTTTTAGCCTCCGGCTCACACGTTTTTGTCTTAGCCCAGGAAGGAGGGCTCCAGAGCAAACTGATTTATGCAGTAGCCAAATCACCTGCTCACAACTCTAATGCCAGGAGCTCATAAAGTAGAATTGTTGCTCCCACGACTCTGCCACTTAGAGGGAACATTGTTCACAAGTGGCGTAAGTTGTCATCACTGGCGCTGCCTCAGACCCGTTCAATCAACCAAGGGAATGACGGACCTGGGTTTTGCATCACACACATCAAGCTGCCTTATACTGAATTGGAGCCTTGATCGATCAAGGTCAGAATTTTCTACTCAACTGGCAGCAGCTCTCTGGGGTCTCAGGCAGAGGTCTTCCACATCACCTGGTACCTGATCCTTTCCACTGGATTGGATTGAATCTGGATCTCCTGCATGCAAAGCATAAGCTCTCCCACTGACCCACGGCCCCTCCCCACAACCCCATAACCAACTGTGATTGTCATAGTCAGAAAACCCTGCCCAAATAATGAGCAAATCCCTTTCTCACAATACAAGACCTCGTAGGCACTCAATTAAATTAATGAGCAATAGGTTTAGAATAGATAACGGGAAGTACTTCTTCACCCAAAACATGTGGAATTCACTGCTGCAGGAAGTGGTGGCAGCTACAAGCACAGACAGCTTCAAGGGGGGACCGGATCAACATATGGAGCAGAGGTCCATATAGCCACAAGATATAGATGGAATGGAACACTCTGTCTGGGACAGTGATGCTCTGTATTCTTGGTGCCTGGGGGGCAACAGTGGGAGGGGCTTCTGGTGTTCTGGCCCCACTGGTGGACCTCCTGATGGCACCTGGTTTTTGGCCACTGTGTGACACAGTGTTGGACTGGATGGGCCACTCGCCTGATCCAGCACTGGCTTCTCTTATGTTCTTACACAGGTCATGGCTGCATTCGGAAATCATAATAAACCTCTGCTTATGAAAGGCTCGGACACAGCTTGTTTGCAACACCCTGCATGCTCCACCCCTCCCTCTGCTTATGGGCAGAGTGCAACTGAATGCTTCCCAATCTGAGAAGCCTTCAACCAAATTTCCGTTTTCTACGACAGCAAAATTTGGATGGAGGAGACAAGCCACGTCCATGCCCATCACAAACAAGCAGGTTTTCCAGGACGCAGCCTGTGATAATACAGACCCCCCCAAGGCACACACAGGACTCGGCTATTCTGTCCCCTTGCCAATGTGTTGTTATTCATTGCAGCGGCACACTTATCGAGAAAGGCTCCGAGCATAGGAATGGTTACTCACAGTGCACACACCTTGTTCCAGGCCTGAAATGGTGGCATTTGAGTGGAAAGGAGGCAACCACATGATTGTTTTACATGCATACTCAAATCCTGGTTTTTCAACATGCTGGAAAAATAAAACCAGGATTTGCCTTTGACTGTGCCCCTCCCTCCCAAGGTGTTGAGGCCTGCTGTGTTAAAAAAAAAAACCCTGCTGAAATCTTCTCTGATTGGCTGGCTAAGACTCCTCCCCTCCTTGTCACTTCGACACTGTCCTCATTTCCATGACCGGAAGTTTATCAAGTCACAACTGAACCCTATAGGGCAGGGATGTCAAACATGAGGCCCAGGGGCCAAAACCGGCTCACCCAGGGCTCTTACGCAGCCCACGAGCAACTAGTGCAGGGGAGGGAACAGGAGACTCCTCGAGGGGGAATGGGCAGAGCCACTCCGACTGTGGCTTCAGCATGGCGGAACAGCCTCGTCTGCAGCCGTCAAGCAGCGTGGGAGTGTCTGCCCAGTGCCGCACTGCTGGCTCTCCAGTCTACCCATGTGGGTTTTCCTTTGCACACACACCCCACCCCAGCTCATGAGGCCTTGCAGTGAGGATGCACCAATTCAGAGCTTACCAACTGCTGACCCTTTCTACAGTTTATGTCTCCGGTACCTGGCATTACATTTTATGGCACACATGACTTGGCCCGACAAAGCGACATTTATGTCAGATCCGGCCCTTGTGACAAATGAGTTCGACACCCCTGCTGTGGGTTTTCAAGGCAAGAGACACATGGAGGTGGTCTGCCGTCGCTTGCCTCTGCATAGCAACCCTGGACTTCCTTGGCAGTCTCCCATCCAAGCCCTCACCAGGGCTGGCCCTGCTGAGCTTCTGAGATCTGATGTGATCGGGCTAACCTGGACTATCCAGGTCGAGGATGCCACACGCACGGTATCTCAAAGAACCAGCTAAGAGGTATGCAATCACCACCAGGGCTTTAAAAGGGGGGACGGCTGGAGAGTACAAGGTGGGAGCTGTCCAAGTGGCAATTTGAGTACTGTGGTATTTGGCTCCTCCATAAAGTTTACTCACTGTGGAGGTGGGCCAGTCATCTGCTCAGAGGCAGAATGAGTTCGACACCTCTGCTGTGGGTTTTCAAGGCAAGAGACACATGGAGGTGGTCTGCCGTTGCCTGCCTCTGCATAGCAACCCTGGACTTCCTTGGCAGTCTCCCATCCAAGCCCTCACCAGGGCTGGCCCTGCTGAGCTTCTGAGATCTGATGTGATCGGGCTAACCTGGACTATCCAGGTCGAGGATGCCACACGCACGGTATCTCAAAGAACCAGCTAAGAGGTATGCAATCACCACCAGGGCTTTAAAAGGGGGGACGGCTGGAGAGTACAAGGTGGGAGCTGTCCAAGTGGCAATTTGAGTACTGTGGTATTTGGCTCCTCCATAAAGTTTACTCACTGTGGAGGTGGGCCAGTCGTCTGCTCTGAGGCTAGAGTGATGCAGCAGGCAGGATGTCTTCAAAAACTTCCCTTAACGTGCAGAATAGCAAGGCAGGGAACAATTTAGACTTCACGATGCTGGAATCTTAACTACCAACAACCAACTACCAAGGGCTGGCCCTGCTGAGCTTCTGAGATCTGATGTGATCGGGCTAACCTGGACTATCCAGGTCGGGGATGCCACACGCACGGTATCTCAAAGAACCAGCTAAGAGGTATGCAATCACCACCAGGGCATTAAAAAGGGGGATGGAGAGCACAAGATGGGAGCTGCCCAAGTGGCAATTTGAGTACTGTGGTATTCGGCTCCTCCATAAAGTTTACTCACTGTGGAGGTGGGCCAGTCGTCTGCTCTGAGGCTAGAGTGATGCAGCAGGCAGGATGTCTTCAAAAACTTCCCTTAACGTGCAGAATAGCAAGGCAGGGAACAATTTAGACTTCACGATGCTGGAATCTTAACTACCAACAACCAACTACCAACTTCTAACTCAGGGGTGTCGAACTCATTTGTTATGAGGGCCGAATCTGACAGAAATGAGACCTTGTTGGGCCAGGCCATGTGCGTCATAAAATGTAATGCCAGGTAGCAGAGATATAAACTTTATAAAAGACACAAACACAAGGGTGTTTTTTTAAACTTAAAATAAAAACATGCTTAAAACATGAGCACTCTTGCAATATTTTGTTCATTTGACAGTGTCTACTGACACCTTTTGCTCTGAATTATTGCATCAAAACGTCTGTGCTGTTGCAATCTTGAGTATGCTGTTCAGCTGTGTAACTAAGCTGCAAACCTATGATGATGCAGCAGCAGCAGCAGAACTGGAAGAAGCAGCAGAAGACAGCCAGTTCCACTGCGGGCCTGATAGAAGCCCTCTGGGGTCCTGATCCGGCCCCCGGGCCACATGTTTGACACCCCTGTTCTAACTCGTCTATTCCAGAAGACACACCCATTCATGTGGAGAGAGGAAGTTCCACTTGGGCCCTAAGCCTGTCTCTTCAAGAGATAGGTTCCATATACTACCAGTACTTCTGATTGACATAAACTAGAATCCCCAACAGAGCTGAAGGGAATTTTCAGGACAGACACACATTCAGCCAAACCAGGGTCAATTAGTATCGGTTTATTTGCACTCTTAGCTGTCTGTAGCCTTAGCAAGCAAACCTTTGGCTAGAACTTCCATTGCTGCCAACGGTTGCCATGGTCTGCACTTTCTGCTCTTTTCAAATCTTCTAGAGAGCAGCGTAAAGCTATACCGACAGGCTGGGAAAGCCTCTCAAGCACCGTCTTCGGCAGAGTCGCACTTTTCGGAGTCCTTTGAAGTCAATGGGCTTGGAAGGGTGCGAAGCTGCAGAGAAAGGGAAGGTGAAACACGAGCTTCCTGGCAGTCACTGTTTGGCTGTGATTATGCAGTGGAAATCTTATTGTAAATAACACACAATATGACAGGCTGCAGTCTAGGTGTTAGCAAAAAAAGAAGAAAAAAAGTCTGTTTTAAAAAAAAGTATAAAAGTTTCCCGGAAAAAGGTTTTAACAAAAACACAACACCTTGGTTTTTCCGGACCGGTAGGGGAGTCTTTCCCGGCCTTGTCATTTAGGTTCCATCAGAACATTCGCATCGGTACAATGAAACAGCAGTACATGTGTCTAAAGTGAATGTATTACCGATAGATATAGAAGGACCCTTCGGCTCAAAACAAGGGACCGGCAGCCCCAATCCCACAAGGACGTAAGCCACATCTTGCTTCCGCTACCCGGTCCGGCTACTGAAGCTGCAGAGTCACCCAGTGGCTCCGGAACCGTTTGCGTGGTCTCCCATTCAAGTTTAAAAGACTGCGTCAGGAGACACAATGCAACGTTTGATACTCCACGCCCCTGTGGTTTTTAACACGAGTAACTTCTCCCCCTTGCCCCGCCCCTTCTGGATCAAAGCATCATCTGCCACTGAAGACATCCTTCCACCTTAAGGCTCCAGCCGGCCAATGAGATGCACAGGTCTGTGATCTGCTAGAGCAGAATCCAACCCGTTTCGGCATTTATTTATTCATTTGATTGATTTATACCATGCCCCCCCCGCCAAAGCAGACTCAGGGTGGCTTCTCTCTCTGGCCTCCCGCTTCCTGCCAGCACCCCCAGGCTGGTGTCCACCCTCCCTTCTCCACCCACCACCGTCTTCGGCAGATGTCTGGGTAGCAAATCATCCAACTGTCCTTCTCGCTTGGACTGCAGTTAACACTTATCACAGGGTATTCCCCAGCCTGATGGACAGAGACACGTTTGTCGTTCCTCTCCTACAGTTCCCCGAAGCTGTTCCTCAGTGGGCAAGAAAGAAAAAAAAAGAAGAAGAAGACAGGGTATTCATTCAGTCGAGGATTTGTACACATCCGTCCTCCGAGGGCGAGCCATCATCTCCCTTGATCCTGATGGCGCTTGCTCTTCGCCTTCTTCTTTTTGTCGTCCGACCTCGATCGCAGCACACAGACGCAAGCGGAAACCCCGGCGATGGCTTTCGGAAGGTCTGCCCCTTTCTGCCACTTATTCCTCTCTTTGTCGTACACCTGGACCGTTCGGGAGAAGACCGTGTCCTCCCAGCTGTATCCCCCGAGGATGTAGATCTTGCCTTCCCAAACAGCCACTCCAGACTCACTGTTGGCTTCCAGCAGAGAAGACACACGGGTCCACTGATTGCACTGCGGGCTGTAAGACTCCACGGCCAGAATGTCAAAGCGGGTCATGGTCTCCAGGTAGTCGTCACTGCCGCCGATGGAGTAGATGTTCTCCTCCAAGGTGCACATGCTGTGCCAGCCCCGGGCAGTGATCATGGGCCGCTTCTCTTCCCACACGTCCGTGTGATAATCGTAGCAGAGCAGGTTTTTGCGATAGGGACCGATTTGATAATCGTGACCCCCCGAGATGTAGACAAATTCATCGTGGACCGCTCCAGCGTGACCGTAGGTAAACCTAGAGCAGGGAGACAAGAGGACTCGTCAGCCTGTTCCAGAGGGTGGCCGTGTTGCTCTGCAGTCAAAGAGCTGAATTCCCAAGTCCTGCAGCACCTTAGAGACCAACAAACCTTTTCAAGACATGAGCTTTCGCAAAGATCCCTTCATCAGATACAAGTCAGAATGGAGATCTGTGAATCCTTGTATCCCAATCTGAAGGTGGGAGGGGAGTTGCACTTTCAGACTGAGTTATAAGGACTCGGGGATTTCGACTCTGGAAAGCTGATAACCCCCCCCCCCAAAAAAAACAACTTGTTGGTTGCTAGGGTGCTTGTGACGACCCCTTAACTGGGGAGGTCTGGTTTTACTTTAAAATGTTCTTTCTGTTTTGTTTTACTCTGTATATCCGGCTGCCACCAGGAAATTTTAAGGCTTTCCAAACCTTTATAATATAATATTTTTTTCTACTGGGTAGGTAGGTCGGGTCTTTAGGCTTTCAAGGGACTATGTGTTCCTCAGGATGTATTTATTTCAGAGCTGGTATACTTGAATGAAATAGGATTTATTTAAATAAAGCATAAATACGAGGGTAGAACCATGTAACTAGTAAAGTAGGTATAACACACAGTTTGCTCCCTACTTACAGGGATTTTTCATAGGTAACTTTGTAACACTTTTCCTTCAAGTCCATATAATCTTTACTGTTCCCTAGACTCTCAGCTTTCAGCTTATAACTCCTATAACACAGAACTGAATGTCTCTCCTTTCACACACAAATATTTAACTCAGAACTCTTATATCATACAAGACTGCTTCACTCTTTTCATACACAGGACCAACTTATCCCACACAGGGATGTGTCTCCTTCTCTCAGAGACAGACCTTAACTGACTTAACAACTGTCCTCATCAACTGTCTAAACTGTAACTCTTGACTGACATACACATCATCCACACAGCATCACTTCCAAAACCCCTTCCCCTTTCTGCCAATCACCAATCACACCACTTGCCTGTTTCAACCACCCTAGACTATCTCTCATCGCCATGCAATCAAACTTTTAAAGACACACACACACAGTTAAACATGAAATCATTACAGTGCTATTGATCTTATTGATCTGAGCTCTAGACCTCCTTTCAGCCCCAAAGGATACCCAAGCATGTCTTGCACTTGCCTATGTGGATCTGTGCATCAATGCCCCAATAGTTACTATTCATTTATTTAATATACCCTGCCTTTCTACCCAGTGGGGAGCCAAAGCACCTTACGTCTTTCTCCCCTCCTCCATGTTATCCTCAGAACAACCCTGTGAGGCAGGTGAGGCTGAGTGTGACTGGCCTAAGGTCACCCAGCGAGCTTCCATGGCAAGAACGTGGTTTCAGATCCGGGTCCAACACTCTTAATTGCTGCTCTGTAATGGCTCTCTGATACTGGAGAACAAGGACATAGCCACGGTAATCCATGCAATGGACACCTCCAGGAGAGACTACTGTAATTCGCTCTACATTGGCATACCCTTTGTGCCTGACCTGGAAGCTCCAACCGATCCAGAACGTGGCTGCACGGGTCCTTACGGGGACCCTTCATACGGTGCACATTCATCCAGTGCTATGTGAGCTGCACTGGCTCCCAGTGTAGCACCGGATTTGGTTCAAGGTCTTGGTTTTGACCTTCAAGGCTATTAGCTGTCAGGGACCTACATATCTTCGGGACTGCCTCTCCTGATACGCCCCTGGAAGAGTGTAAAGGTAAAGGTTCCCTTGCTCGAAAGCCAGTCAAATCCGACTCTAGAGTTGCGGTGCTCACCTCCGTTTCAAAGCCGAAGAGCCAGCGCTGTCCGAAGACGTTTCCGTGGTCATGTGGCTGGCATGACTAAACACCGAGGCGCATGGAACGCTGTTACCTTCCCACCGAAGTGGTACCTATTGATCTACTTGCAATTTCTTGCTTTCGAACGGCTAGGTTGGCAGGAGCTGGAACTAGAGACGGGAGCTCACTCCGTCATGCGGCACACTCGGGTCTCGAACTGCTGAACTACCGACCTTCCACAGCCTGCAGTTCAGCGTCTTAACCACTTGAGCCACCGCAGCTCCAGTAATAAGAACCTCCTGGTGGTCCCCAGCCCGAGAGAGATCCAGCGGTCCTAGAATAGCAGCAGGGCTTTTTCAGCCATGGCCCCCACCTGGTGGAACTCTTCTCTGCTAGAGAACATCCACACCCTATGGGATCCACACCCTACAGGATTACCATAGGGCTTGCAAGGCAGAGATGTTCCGCCAGGCATTTGGTTGAGGACAGCAACGGTCTAGCACTCACATGATCCCACCACCCTCCCTTTCCTCCATATTCCCCCTCCAACAAGAGTTCAAGATTGTCCATTGTCATAATCCAAGTAGCACCAAGGGATTTTGAAGGGAAATCCCATCCTTGCACTCCATGTGCTTCAACTCACAAAGCAGTCCTTTGTCTCTTCAAAGGACAGCATTTCCAGGTGCAATAAAACAAGCAGGGAGAGCCAGAACAGAGAGCAAGAGCCAGAGAGAGCAAGAGACTCTCTCTCTCATTGGGATCAAACAATTATAGTCCAATTCCAGTCACAAATTAGCTGTGGCCAGTAGCCAATTGTGAGTGGACATAGGTGTGTCCAATTGTTGGTTGCCATAGCTGCAACACAGGAATGGCTAGTAGTTTGGAGGCCACGCCTGCAATCACTTGACCTAGTTTCCAGGTACTTCATGGCCTACGTGACTTGTTGCATGTGAGGCCTAGTGGGGCCTTAAACAGTCTAGCTTCTAGCATGGAATTGTGAAGAATGTGGGTTATAAAGTTGTTCAGGCCATCTGGACCACCATTTGGCTTACACAGGAAATAACACACAGCCTGTTATCAGAAAGACATCACAGGAGAAGGCATGGAGACTTTTAGAAATCAATATTTCTATACAGCAGGTAGATACTGAAATTATCCGTCATCTTGGACAGGGTATTGTTTTTCAGAGGAATTGTTTTAATTTTCTTATGCATTGTATTTTGCCTTTGATGTAAGCCGCCCTGAGCCCGATGACAGGGAAGGACAGCCGAGCAAATTGAAATAAATAAGTAAGTAAGTAAAGGCATTCTGTTTTCAGGGAGCAAAATCTTTTCGCCTCCCCCAGCCTCTGTCTCGTTCTAAGGCCCACTGTGTCCCTTTATCTACCTTTCTGCTTGCCCCATCTCAGCCAGAAGCGTGTGTTAGTTTTGTATAGAGATGTGAAGGCCCGGGAAAAAAAACGGAAAAATTCAGGGGGGAAATGTTTTTTCCCCATTTTTTCCCTGAAGCCTTTTTTGTTTTTTCCCAAAAAACTGGAAAAATTGAAAAAAGAAAAGGAAAAAAATGATTGTGGAACATTTTATTTTAACATGATGACTAACATATTTTAAGACAAGGTGTTCAAATATTTTCCAAATCATTTCTTTTCTTTTCTTTTTTTTCCAAATCATTTCTAAAAAATATGTATGGTATCAGATTGATCTAATTTCAGTGCACTGGGGACAATCAAGTCCTAGGTTACAAACTGAACTCTCCAATGCAAGAACAAGATGCATTTCTTCCTTTAGGGGGTGCTATTGTTACCAGAAAAGAAAAAGATTTCAGTTTTGTTTTTGCATGTGGGTGGGTATTCCATTTCTAATAATTGTTTGGATACACTATATTTTTAATATGCTAGTTGTGATAATTTCATGCCAAGTAAAAATGTCCATAGTCATATTTTATGTTCCTAAAGTAACAGAATGACTTTAAATCTGGAAAAGAAAAAAGAAGTGCTAATGTAGCATTTTTTCAATTTTTCCAAAAATTTCTGTCCCCCCCCCCCCCGGGAAAAAGGCCAGGTTTTTTTTCGAGCTTCAAAATTTCCGGAAATTTTTCATCTCTAGTTTTGCACAGGTAATTTTTCATTAGGAAGGTCATGCAAGTTGTTTTCATGGTGTCACATGACATTGACTAAACACACTTTCAATCCGCTTTCAATGCACTTTGTGATTTTATTGTCAGAAGCGGCAAAAATCCACTTGCTATCGATTGCTACAGTGCATTGAAAGGGGATCGGACGTGCATTGCTTGGCATGTGGGAAACAGCTGGCAACTGATATCCTCAAGGTTACCTCGGCAGGCCTGCGACGTACATCCAGTCATCTCTCTCAGGGTTGTAGATCTCCACAGATGAGAGCGCTCCATTTTCATTCCTCCCACCAACAGCCACAAGCATATCTTTTACAGCGGCCAGATAGAAGTCCACTCGGCGTTGTCTCATGGAAGCTAGCTGCACAAAACAAACCAACATCTTTGAAGGGTCATCCATCATGCTGTGAGATGACCACAGTGGCCTTTTTGTCATAGCCGAAGCCAGGGGATATTCCCTCGGCAGCCTGTGGACCAGATGAGGTTAACAAAACTATACAAAAGGGGACTGTCCCAGGTGTGGATTACCTGCCAATGGCTGAAAAACGGTGTTTTAGAAGCTCAAGAAAACAACACAAATATCTCAAAGGGTCTATGCTCCTTTTAAAACAGGGTGCAACTCCATTGTTACTTTTATTTTAACTCCTTATTCAGTGAAAACAAGAACTCAAGCACAAACCAATGCCATTTGTTTCATCCAAGATTTGGCCCAGAACTCTTAATTCCTAGACATCTTACAGCAGAACTACTGAAATAGTTCCATGAATATTTTGAAGAAGTTCCTGCTAGGCTTTTTCTACTACAAAAAAAGCCCTGAGTGGAGGAGTGGGGAATCAAACCCGGTTCTCCCAGATTAGAGTCCACCCACTTAACCACTACACCAAACTGGCTCTCAAATGTTCAAATAAATAAATAAATAAATAAATATATGTCAAGCAAGAATTCCTTTCTTTCGCTAACATATACTTTACTTGATTTGTTTATATATTAAATTTGTTAATCGCCCAGTCCCTGCAGTGCAGGGCTCTGGGTGATGTACATCATTCATAAAAACATCCAAGATAAAACAATTAAAACCAGGGCTTTTTTTGTAGAAAAAGCCCAGCAGGAACTCATTAGCATAATAGGCCACACCCAACAACAGAAACTCATTAGCATATCCAGCCACACCCCTGACAGCATGGCTCATTAGCATATTAGGCCACACCCCCACGTTACCAGAAGTCTGGTCATCCAGCCACACCCACCTTTTGCTTCTTATTCTGTTTACCTTGATTGTTGTCAAAACCCAGGGCCTTTTTTGTAGCAGGAACTCCTTTGCATGTTAGGCCACGTTCCTGCCCCAAAATAGCCCTGAAAAACATTTACTAAGATATTTCAAACAAGAGGTGGCGAATATTAATTTATCCCATTGCAAGCGTGCCGGCCGCTTTGCGGGCAGGGGGGAAGAGGGTAACAGAGATCTGGAAAGCAGCTGGGGCAGGAAGGGTGCCAGCTATGATGGAAACCGTGGCTGTCCTCAGCCAAAGGCCTAGCAGAACATCTCTGTCTTACAGGCCCTGCGGAACTGCATAAGGTCCTGCAGGGCCCTGATGATGGTATTTGGCAGAGAGCTCCGCCAGGTTGGGGCCACCACCGAAAAGGCCCCGGCCCTGGTCGAGGGCAGCCAGATAACTTTACAAAAATTGAAAGGGAAAATAAATTATATACACATTACAGCTCAAGCCTCACCTTTATCCATTGGTTACACCGAGGGTCATACCTATATAGAAGATTGGACGCCGCGTCGCCCCCATTGTCTCGTGAAAAGCTGCCGCCTGCGACGAAAATAAATCCGCCCAGCACTGCGGCGCAGTGGTGGCTCCGCCTGGCAGGGAGGTGTGTCTCCCTCACCCACTGCCCCCTCTTGGCGTCGAGGAAGCAGGTGTCGTCGCTCAGCTCCAGGCAGTGTTCCGACACCTCCCCGCCGACAAAGAGAAGCTTCTCTTCACTCGCCCGGAGAACGGTTCTCTTGTTCTGCAGGACCGGCTGAGCGGTGACGTTGTTGTGATAGTTGACGGCTTCTTCGACAAAACTCTCGCAGTTGGTCTCTTTGGGGATGAGAGAGCAGATGGCCGGCTTGACCCGGTGCAGGAGGTCGCTCTTGGGGATCAAGGGGAAGTGAATGTTTTCCAAGATCCGGTAGGCCTCGGTCTCCCTTTCCGGATACTGCGTCACCCACTGCAGGGCGGCCTGTAGCAGATCGTGCTCGCATTCCTGTTGGACGTTGTTGCTGGCGAGGTACTGGCACAGCTTCTGGATAGAAACGTTCTGCAGGAAATCCGACGTGAAGGAGAGCGTGCCGAAGTTCCGCAAGATGAACGTGTCGATGTAGGCGTCCAGGTGCCGGAGGTTGTAGATGGAGGCCAGCTCTTGGAGGTACAGGTAATTCTCCTCGCTCACCTCGTTCTCCAGGTACTCGCAACAGAAGTCAACCACCTTCCAGATCTGCAGCAGGTGGGCCGTTTCCAAAACGTAGTCGATATTCCCACCGTCCAGGGACAGGTCGCAGCCGTAGAGGAAATCCACGATGGCTTTGAGGCCGATGTAGGAGGCGCCAAAGAGCTCCACCTCCTTCTGGTAGGCCTCCCGCATGCCAATGGTGAACATGGAGTTGAAGTAGTCACTGCAGACAGCCAGGATGTTCCGATGGGCCGGAACTCTCTGCTCTTCCGCCACCAGAATGATGTCACAGAAGAGGCCCTGGTTCCGCTGTTCGTTCAAGCTCTGAAGAACCAGGCTGGAGTGGTCGGCCCATTTGTACACCTGGAATAAAGAGCCGGCGTCAGAAGCACTCTTGGCTTAAGCAGGTGAGGCTCCGAATCAGAAAGGCAGGTGTGGCTTGGTACCCCAAGAATGGTAGTGGTTTGGTGTCGTGGTTAAGTGCGCAGACTCTAATCTGGGAGAACCAGGTTCGATTCCCCACTCCTCCACTTGCACCTGGCTGGATGACCTTGGGTCAGTCACAAGCTCTGGCACAGCTGTTCCTGAAAGAGCAGTTTGTGCCAGAGCTCTCTCAGCCCCACCTACCTTGCAGGGTGCCTGTTGTGGGGAGGGGGAGGGAAAGGAGTTTGTAAGCCGCTCTGAGACTCCGAGTGAAGGGCAGCGTATAAATCCAATCTCTTCTTCTTCTTCTCTTCTATCTCCATTGCCGCTCCCTGCTTCACAACCGGTTGGGACAAACCAACCAGTGGGGGTAAGCCCAGAAACTAATGTATGATGTAGCTTATTCCCATCACCTCTCATGTCCCTGGTTTGGGTCCCACTATAAGTCCTATGAGGAGAGGAAAGTAAATTGGGTTTATACCCCACCCTTCACTACCCGAAGGAGTCTCAAAGCGGTTTATAATTCCCTTCCCCACAACAAACACCCCGTGAAGTAGGTGGGGCTGAGAGAGCTCTTTCAGGAACTGCCCTTGCAAGACCAGCTCTGAAAGAACTTGTGACTGACCCAAGATCACACCAGCAACTACATGTGAAGGAGTGAGGAATCAAACCCAGTTCTCCCAGATTACAGTCTGCGTTCCTAACCACTACACCAAACTGGAGGAGAAGCTGAAGGTGTTGGGAGTCTCTACGGACACGTTCACAATGTCATTTCAAACCAGTTGTTATCCATCGCTAGTCTGATTCCTAGTAAAACTACAGGGGGACAAAGGTTTCAGACAGCATATTTAAATCCATTTATGAGCCATCTGAAGTGCTCAGCCCATTTCAAACCGTGCCACTTTCCCCCTGCTCTTTTTGACGACAGACCGATATAGCAATTTGATGCTGGCAATAGAGCACCAAATTGCTATACTGGTCTAGTGCTATAGTGCAGAAGTTAGAAGGTTTATGAAAAATAGAACATGCTGCAAAAAAGGTGAGGGGAGGCGGTGCTTTCAGCACACCTCTGACATGTTAAACACCACACTACAGCGATAAACTGATACCTCACCAGTTTATTCATCATCTCCTTATTCCCAAACAGTAGCAGATAACCAGCATCATGTTTTGTTCTTATTTCAATAAACCATCTTTTGTTCAAGTTTATCCCAGAATTCAGTTCTATCTTTCCTCAAGACCACATAGATCCCTGAAAAGCCCAGACTCTGGGTCACATTACCAACAGCAAAGGAGAGAAGGTTTGGAAGTCCTTAAATTCCTGGTGGCGGCAGGAAATACCCAGTTTACAAAAGCAAAGAACACATCTAAAATGAAAACCAGTCCTCCCAAATAAGAGGACGCCACACTCGTTATTAGGGATATTATAGTTTTGTCGTCCCTGTGTTGGTAAGGGTTGGTGGTCCCTTCCGACTCTGAGATTAAATGAATACACACGTGAGGAGCTATGGATCCACAAGGGTTAAGCTGACACTGAATATGATACAAGTACAAAATTTATTCAGGTGTACACATTTTTAAAAAACTTTTTAAGGCTAGATATAGTATATATTTATATGTTTACTGTTGTATAAGATAGGCCTCAGGTAAAGCCAATTATAGTCCACCAATAATTCTGGTAGCATAAACTTGCGTGAGTTGAATGTATGTCACTCCATCCTGTACAAATATCCGGCCTTATACTGCATATGTATTTAACATCTTATGTAAAAGATTCTTTTTGAATGTATCTCAAGTTTGTATTTTGGATTGTGACCACTGAGGAAGTCCCCTAGGTGCCAAAATGCATTTGGTTCAGCTGCACAGCACTAACCCATCTATGTATGAGTGTTGAGAAGTTTTTTTATGTCTGAATGTGAATATCTTTAATGGGTCTAAGTTTTTTAAAAATGTGTACACCTGAATAAATTTTGTACTTGTATCACATTCAGTGTCAGCTTAACCCTTGTGGATCCATAGCAGCTTTGGGGGGTTGAGTTTTCCTTCTTCCCCTCCCCCCTTTTCTTTTCCCCTTCCCTTCCTTTTTTGTCCGTGTACACACGTGAGGAGGCCATATTAGACCATGATCACACCCCAGGTGTAGACGCAGCTGTAAAGAACTTTGGTTCCGTTAAAATTCTGTTCTGATTCAAAGTTTGGTCCGGGCTTCAGATGGGGCCTGTTTGTGAGTTAAACAGAGTTCAAAACCGCCCTGCTGAGAAAGAACACAGTGACCTTGGTGAAGTGCAGATAACACAGCTGCGATGGGGAGTTGGGAAGCTTGGTACCATCTTCCCCATTCGCTGCATTCCTTCCTATTGAGCTGTGATTTGCACCTGTGGGAAAGGGGCCATGCCTAGCTGCAGGTTGGCTCTATGCCTTCCTCTCAGGTCAGACCACCGCTTAGGTCACCTGTTCAGCTACTGGTCCAACACTCTGGCTACGTGTCACCACAAGGAGACCTGATTGGTGACAGCAACAGACTACTGTATCAACCAAGAAGCCGCAGTCTAGCAAACGTATGAAGAAAGACATGCCAAAACCAGACCTTTGACGTTTCACTTATCTTGTGAGGACGTGAAATTCTTGCCTGTCTGGTTCCCTCCATGGCTGGGCCGTTTGTGGTCCTGTGGATGCTGAGGGGGAAAAAAAATCCAAAATCAGCTTTGTGTGAGCCTCAACCAACAATGCACATATGTGACCCATGGGCCAAATGTTTTAATTTTTGCTCAATTTGAAATAGTGTTACGCCTTGCCGTTTGGTTCAGAGAACTTCCACGGCAGCTTACAAACCAAAGCTGCTAATAGTCTCCCTGGAACTGCAGCTCATAATAAGGCCATAGGGTTGCCAACTCAAAATTAGGACATTCCTGGAGATTAGGGGGTGGAGTTGAAGTCTGGGGAGGGTGGCGTTTGGGGACGAGAAGCACCTCATCGGGGTATATTGCCGTAGAGTCCACCCTCCAAAGCAACCCATTTTCTCCAGGGGAACTGATCGCTGTCATCTGGAGACCATTTGTAATTCCAGGAGATCTCCAGGCCCTGGAGGTTGACAACCTTATCTTAGTCAAGCAGCAATGAAAACAGCAAGAGCACAGCAAGCAATGAACTTCTGGAGAAACACATGGGACTTCTCCTGCCATCTAAAGACCAGTGAAGAAGGTGCTACGGGAGGGGGTTCAAAAACAGGAGTGCCACCACAGAGAAGGCCCTGTTCTCCATTGTAATGGAATGGGTCAGAAAGATGCTTTGGTCAAGGGGCAGGGACTGTGGACACTACTACTTGTACTGTCTGGCTCTGTAAGTGTGCTTCTACTAGGGATGCCCAGCCTCCAGGTGGGACCTGGGGATTCCCCGGAACTACAACTCATCTCCAGACTGCAGAGATCAGTTCCCCTGGAGAAAACGGCTGCTTTGGAGGGTGGACTCCGTGGCACTCTGTCCTCCTGGGGTCCCTCCCCTCGCCAGATTCTACCTTCCCCCGGTTCCATCCCAAATCTCCAGGAATTCCCCAATCCAGACTTGGCACCCCTAGGGATGCAGAAGGAAAAATAGCAGAGGAGAAGGAGGAGTCCACATCCAAGTGGTGTCTTTGGTTTCTGGCCTCTTTCGGAGTGGCTGGAAAGGCAAAGCCCAGGGTTGCCAACTCCCATTTGGGAGAATCCTACGGCTTTGGGGGTGAAACCTGGGGACCAACGCTCCCTCTAAGCTGTGGAGTCTTGTAAGCAAAAATTCTACTTTGTGAGCTGCTGGCATTCAAGTGGTGAGCGAGCGATTTGGCTACAGCATAGATTACTTTGCTCCGGAGCCACCCTTCCTGAGCAAAGACAAAAAGGTGTGAGCCCGGGGGCTAAAAAAACCCGTGAGCTGCGGTAGCTCAAGTGGTTAAGACGCTGAACTGCAGGCTGTGGACGGTTGGTCGTTCAGCAGTTCGAGACCCGAGTGTGCCGCATGACGGAGTGAGCTCCCGTCTCTAGTTCCAGCTCCTGCCAACCTAGCAGTTCGAAAGCAAGAAATTGCAAGGAGATAAATAGGTACCACTTCGGTGGGAAGAAGGTAACAGCGTTCCGTGCGCCTTGGTGTTTAGTCATGCCGGCCACATGACCACGGAAACGTCTTCGGACAGCGCTGGCTCTTCGGCTTTGAAACGGAGATGACCACCGCAACCCTAGAGTCGGACCCGACTGGCTTTCGAGCAAGGGAACCTTTACCTTTAGGTCACACTAGCTCAGCTTGGAGGAAACACTGAATCTAAGTAGGGTTACCAATTCCGGGTTGGGAAATCCCTGGAGATTTGGGGGTGGCGCCTGGGCAGGCAGATTTTGAGGAGGGGGGGATTGGGGGGGTAATAATGCCATGAGGCCTACCCTCCAAAGCAGCCATTTTTTCCCCAGGGGAAATTATCTCTGTCTCCGGGAGATCAGCTGTGATTCCCGGTCTCCAGGCCTCACCTGATGGCTGGCACCCCTAATTCTAAGTGTGGTGGGAAGGAGTTGGACACAGGGCCGGCCCTATCACTAGGCCTGCTAGTATCTCGCCTAGGGCGGAGATACTAGCAGGGCACCAATTCCCCTGCCACTGCCCCCGCCAAAAGCCCCCACCCTGCCCAAAGCCGCCCGCTGCTCCTTTCGCCGTATTGACGGCAGCGCGGTAGCAGCGTGCATGC
Source organism: Gekko japonicus (assembly GCF_001447785.1). NCBI lineage: Eukaryota > Metazoa > Chordata > Lepidosauria > Squamata > Gekkonidae > Gekko > Gekko japonicus. The sequence goes on along the minus strand of NW_015165878.1, from coordinate 97,478 downwards.
TGCTCTGTGTCAGCCGCCGTGTGCCCATGCCAGCTCCTGGGGAGCGCTCAGTCGACTGCCCGGAAGGGGGCGTGGAGGCTCCGGAGCCCGCCTCCCCGCCCCCTTCCCACGTGCACCTTCCGTTTCTCCGAGGCAGGTAAGCGGCAGTGTGGGGAGAGGAAAGGCACTCTGCATGTGCGCAGAGGCTAGTTCGCCCTGGTGCGACTGCGCTGGGGGAGGGAGCGGCCCATGAGGGTCGGGGGATGGTTTTTGGAGGCCCAGGTCAACTCCCCTGCTCCCAGCAGGCAGGTCCCTGTGGAGGGAGGGAGGGAGGCTCGCCCCTACCTGGCCCGCCCAGCACCATTGGCGGCGCCCACTGCCAATCCCTGCCACTGCTGGGCCGCTTCCTGGCCAGGGACTGCGGGAAGTGCTTGGGCCAAGCGGGGGTTCTGGCTTAGAAAGGCCCCCTGGGCGGGCGGTGGTGGCGGGGAACGGAGCCCTCTCTCGGCCGGCCCTGCTGCTGGGACCCAGCTGGGAGGTCTCCAGGCCCCAACAGGAGGTTGGCATCTGAGGGGGGCGCCACGAGACAGCCTGGCCTAGGGTGCAGAAACCCCTCGGGCCGGCCCTGGTTGGACACACAGTCCTCGGCCTGAAACAAATGCCCCGGGATGGCGCAACTGGGCATCCGGACTGCAGACTTCTGTCTGCCCTCTTGCAAAGACTGCCCAACTCCGCTTGGTGCAATGATAACACTGCAAGCTGAGACAGGCTCCGCTCGTTCGGAGCAGAAAGGTAAAGGTAGGAAGGGGGATGGGGGGGGCCCGGCGCCTATGGATGCCCGGGCTCCATCCTAGGCGAGTGGGAATTTCCCATCATGCCTCATCCCGAGACAGGCCAGGCTGCAGGAGGCAGCGGTCCCCCGGAGGCTCTTACCGCAGGGCTCACGGCTGCCGCGCTTGCATTTCCCTCCTCTCCCTCCGCAGCCATGTCTGATCCAGGAAACGCTGGCCGGAGCGAAAGGGGAGCGCGCCAATGAGAGGAGAGGGAGGCAGGCCCGGAGGGTGGGACCGGCCGAGGCTGGGGGCGGCTCTCGCTGGCGCGCTCTGACGCTCAGCCAAGTCCCTGCAAGCAAACAAGAGAAGCGGCGGCAGCTGCCTCTGCGGCACAGAGGTCAAGGTTCTGGGCATTAAGATTCCGCTCAGGCGAGGGGGAGAGGAGAGGCGGCTTCCTCTGTCGGCTTGGTTGAAATGAACTATTTGAAGAATTCCGGCTGGGTGGGAAAGAAAGAAAGAAAGAAAGAAAGAAAGAAAGAAAGAAAGAAAGAAAGAAAGAAAGAAAGAAAGAAAGAAAGAAAGAAAGAAAGAAAGAAAGAAAGAAAGAAAGAAAGAGAGACAACAAAAATATTTCTAAAGGAGCTCGTTTCAAGCTCAGTAGGGGAGACCAAAAAGATTTCTCTAAGATGCTAAGGTCTCTAAGGTGCTGGACTGGTTGGTGTACTGCAGGCCAAGGTAGCTAATCTCCTGAAACGATCGCCGAAGGAGAATCCAGGGCGAAGCTGCTGAGTCAAGACATTTGATTGCATTCTCCAAAACCCGATCAAAAGTCAGGCATGTCTCAGCCCTTGTGGATGTGTCTTGGCTAGACAAAACTAGAAAGATGGGTGTGGTCACCTGTTATTACTGTGAATGGCCACTGCCTTGGTCATGGTTACTTTTCGGTTTTGCACGATCGTCTTGCCCCTCCAGGTGGGGGGGGGGGCTTCTAACATTTCATAACATTTCGGTCCTGCTATTGAATTTTCTTTTTCTCCTCCATAGCCACACCTGCCGACTGAGCAATCATGCCATGCAATGAATGAAGTAGACTATGGTCCCTAAAAACTTATTTTTGTTGTTGTTGTTGTTCAGTCGCACAGTCGAGTCCAACTCTTCGCTACCCCATGGACCAGATCACGCCAGGCCCTCCTGTCTTCCGCCGTCCTCTGAAGTTTGCTCAATTTTATGTTCGTTGCATCTATGACACTGTCTAACCATCTCATCCTTTGCGGTCCTGTCTTCTTTGACCTTCAATCTTTCCCAGCATCAGGGTCTTCTCCAGTGAGTGCTCCCTTCTCATTTGGTGGCCAAAGTATTTGAGCTTCAGTTTCATTATCTGGCCTTCCAGGGAACAGTCATAAAAGTTATACCACAACAAAAATAGATTAGTCCTTAAGATTAGTCTTTGGAGGAAGGGCCATGACTCAAAGGTGGGGCATTTTAACTGGAGATATTCCCAGTATCTCCAGATTGGTTTCCTCCAGGCATTAATAACACTGCATTTAAACATTGGAAAACTGCCGGCATCACTACTCTCCAAGGCCTCACTGCTAAGAAACTGCTCTTACCTAAGATAACGTTAGAAACCAAAATACAAAGAAGTATTCCCTGGCTGCAGTACCTACAGATCTCTCATATGTGCTCCCAAATTCATCCTGAATCCATACTAAAGGAACCACTTACGGGCCGGCACTTGAGGCGATCATTGCTATTGCCAGCATTTCACGAAAAGGTCCGATCTCTAAAGTACATAAAGTGCTGGTTTCTCTGAAAGATACAGAACTGTTATCAAAATATGTGGCATAAAGCCTGTAACCTCACTCTCTCCGCTGACTCATGGGATTGTATCTGGACATCTCCCCCATTCCACTCCAGAATTACTTCCATGAAACTGCAAAAATTCAAAATACTTTTGCACTGGTATTCTAATTCCTCAAAAGCTGGCACACATGAACCCATCGTACAATCCAAAATGTTGGGGAAAATGTGGCAGCGTAGGAGACTATATGCATTGTTGGATCCTCGGTCTCAAAATTATCCCTTTCTGGAAAGAAGTGCTAGATCAAATCAAATCCTTTGGTGCTATAAATATTGATCTTACACCTGAACATATATATATATATATATATATATTGAACAGTTGGGCTATGGACTGTGGGAGTCTCTACACAGTAGAAAGAATATCTATACTGCTTTTTGTGGCTAACACTGTCATTGCCACACACTGGAAAACAACGATGACACCCACTCTTTCACAATGGCATAAAAAGTTGTGGGATTTATATATCATGGCTAAACTCTCGGACAATCTTACACGTTTTGATAAATGTCCTACCTGCACCAATCTTACTTCAATATGGTTTCCTATCCTAACCTATCTCTCCAAATTGCAGGATATTCCTCCAGTGATGGATACCCTATGGCTCTGGTAAAATGGGTCACTTAGATTCAGCTGTTTGGTAATGTTAATTTTTGCTGTATCTGTATTAAGGCTCTAGTAACTTCCAACCTTATGTTTAGTGATGCAAATGTGTTTGTACAGATTTTGAACATGTCACCTAATAGTATTAACTGTTACTTTTTTGATGCATTGATATAACTCACTGTTTTGTTATTTACCTTTTAATAAAAAGTATTATATATTAAAAAAAAAAGGTTCAGGCAGAAGGTGATGTGAAAGACCTCAGCCTGAGACCCTGGAGAGTCCCTACCAGTCTGAGTAGACAAGACACCAATCTTCAGGAATTTTCTTTTTTCAGAAATATCTATGTCATCTTGGGAGTTCTTATGGGAAAATGCAATGAAAATATCAATATGTAATAATGTAAAAGAGAATTGTTTTAAGATGATGTATAGATGGTATATGACACCGAAAAAAATTGCAAATATGAATAGTAATATGTCTAATGTGTTGGAAATGTAAAAAGGTAGAAGGCTCATTTTATCACATGTGGTGGACATGTGAAAAAGCAAAACTGTTTTGGACTGAAATACACACAGAAATGGAGAGAATTGTAAAATGTAATTTTAAGAAAGAACCTGAAATATTGCTTCTAGGTCTTAAAATGGAAGAAGTGAATATGACAAAAAAGAACATTGATGTGGTATATGATAACAACGGCCAAAATGATATATGCTCAATGTTGGAAACAAGACGAAATACCGGAAATTGGACAATGGATTCAGAAGTTACTTTGTATGGCGGAAATGGACAAATTGACGAGAAAGCTTAATAACAAACCTGCAGAAGAATTTTTTGAGGACAGGAAAGACTTTAAGGAGTATCTGAAAAAAAACTGGGATCTAAGTAATAATTTGCTTTGCTTTGAGAATTATTGAGAGAGTAAGAAAATTTAAATGTGTAACAATTAGAAAGTACGTTACTGGTAGAACTTTATATATTGAGAAGAAGAAGTAAGGGGTAGCTAAGTAGGAGTAGGAGGTTGGAGCACTGTGGGAAGCCAAAGAGGGGAGGGGGAAAGGAGGAAATAAATATAAAATGAGTAAAAATTTGTATGTTGTGTGATCATGGAATATATCCTAATAAAAATTTGCTTACAAAAAAAAAGGAATTTTCTTTTTTCTTTTTTAAAAGTTTTTTATTTTATATTAGACAAACAGACAAACATAGATACATACAATCCAGGGCTTCATATAAATCTTTGGTTTAAGCATTAAATGTTTAAATGTTACCCACCTGAATCACCATGCTTTGAGAATTATTGAGAGAGTAAGAAAATTTAAATGTGTAACAATTAGAAAGTACGTTACTGGTAGAACTTTATATATTGAGAAGAAGAAGTAAGGGGTAGCTAAGTAGGAGTAGGAGGTTGGAGCACTGTGGGAAGCCAAAGAGGGGAGGGGGAAAGGAGGAAATAAATATAAAATGAGTAAAAATTTGTATGTTGTGTGATCATGGAATATATCCTAATAAAAATTTGCTTACAAAAAAAAAGGAATTTTCTTTTTTCTTTTTTAAAAGTTTTTTATTTTATATTAGACAAACAGACAAACATAGATACATACAATCCAGGGCTTCATATAAATCTTTGGTTTAAGCATTAAATGTTTAAATGTTACCCACCTGAATCACCAAGTAAGAAGAAGAGGAGGAGGAGATTGGATTTATACCCCGCCCTTCACTACCCAAAGGTGTCTCAGAGCTGCTTACATACTCCTTTCCCTTCCCCTCCCAAAAACAGACACCCTGTGAGCAATATTCCCTCTAAGCTGTGGAGTCTTGTGAGGAAAAATTCTACTTTGTGAGCTGCCGGCATTAAAGTCGTGAGTGAGCGATTTGGCTGCTGCATAAATTAGTCTGCTCCGGAGCCATCTTTCCTGAGCTAAGACAGAAATGTGTGAGCTGGAGGCTAAAAAACTGTGAGCTGGCTCACACTAACTCAGTTTAGAGGGAACACTGCCTGTGAGGTAGGTGGGGCTGAGAGAGCTCTGACAGAAACTGCTCTTTTTTAAGGACAGCTCTTATCAGAACTATGGCTTGCCCAAGGTCATCCAGCCAGGTGCAAGTGGAGGAGTGGGGAATCAAACCCGATTCTCCCAGATTAGAGTCCAGGCACTTAACCACTACACCTAACCACTACACCAAACTGGCAAGAGTATTTTGCATTATAATTAGATATACATTTTATTATTTATTCTTATATAATTATTATGTCAATATTGTTCATTTATTATAGTCTTTTAACCAGGTGTAACATCTTGCCCATGTGTATTCAAAGCTTGTTTCATCTCAACCTCTGAGAATTAAAGTCAACCAATGGCCACCTGACCTTTTCAACTGCCATAGGATTAGTCATCATTTTTTTGTTGTTTAGTCGCACAGTCGAGTCCAACTCTTCACGACCCCATGGACCAGATCATGCCAGGCCTTCCAGTCTTCCGCCATCCTCTGAAGTTTGCTCGACTTCATGTTCGTTGCATCTGTGACACTGTCTAACCATCTCATCCTTTGCCGTCCCCGTCTTCTTTGACCTTCAATCTTTCCCAGCATCAGGGTCTTCTCCAGCGAGTGCTCCCTTCTCCTTTGGTGGCCAAAGTATTTGAGCTTCAGTTTCATTATCTGGCCTTCCAGGGAACAGTCAGGGTTGATTTCTTTTAGGATGGACTGATTTGAATCATAGAGAACAAGAAATATTCCAGGCCAGCAGGGGGAGACGGCTGCCTCTGAAATGCAACTGAAACGCTGACATCCAAGTGATGCTGATTCAAGTTTTATTCAGGGATGAAGTCAGCACTTTGCCCTGACCTGGATGGGCCGGGCTAGCCCGATCTTGTCAGAACTCGGAAGCTAAGCAGGGTCTGCCCTGGTTAGTATTTGGATGGAAGACCACCAAGGAAGTCCCGGGTTGCTGTGCAGAGGCAGGCAATGGCAAAAACACCTCTGTTCGTCTCTTGCCCTGAAAACCCGATGGAGTCGCTTCTCAGTCGGCCGCGACTTGACGGCACTTCCCACCACCAATTTAGCGATGAATCAGGGATTCAAACGGTGACCCGAGGCTTCCGACTCTATGTTTCCTATCGTAGTTCAACATTATAGGTCTCCCCTCCTTCCCCTTGGCAGTTTGCCGTGTCTGTTTGCTTAATGCATGTGGCGTTCAGCTCTGTCCACACATGGTGTGGGTTACCGTCACAACATTGGGGTGTGCCCCCAATGCTTATTTGGTCGGGTTGGCTTGGGATTTGAGGAAATTTAGGTAGTGTGCCCATTTTAAAAAAATCAATCCCTTTTGGTAGCGTAGTTCTAGGCACTGGTTCCAATAATAATCCTGGGTTCTGGGCCGGTAACTCAATCCAGTTACTTAAAAAAACAGAATCGGAAATTTATTTACAAAAGAATTACATATATAAAAACATACCAGTAAGGGAAAGGGTGTATACACTGAAACAACGACAAACGTAAGAAACCTGACTCTCTAGCCACTAACATTGACCCTGTGCAACAGTCTTCCCAGCAATGCTGATACAGAAGCACTAAAGAAGAAGAGATTGGATTCATACCCCTCCCTTCACTACCCAAAGGAGTCTCAGAGTGGTTTACAATCTCCTTTCCCTTCCCCTCCCCACAACAGACACCTTGTGAGGTAGGTGGGGCTAAGAGACCTCTGACAACAGAAGAAGAAGAGATTGGATTTATACCCTGCCCTTCACTACCCAAAGGTGTCTCAGAGCGGCTTACAAACTCATTTCCCTTCTCCTCCCCACAACAGACACCCTGTGAGCAATGTTCCCTCTAAGCTATGGAGTCCCGTGAGCAAAAACTCCACTCTGTGAGCTACTGGCATTAAAGTTGTGAGCAAGTAATTTGGTTACTGCATAAATTAGTTTGCTCTGGAGCCATGCTTCCTGAGCTAAGGCAAAAATGTGTGAGCCAGAGGCTAAAAAACTGTGAGCTAGCTCACACTAACTCAGCTTAGAGGGAACACTGCCTGTGAGGTAGGTGGGGCTGGGAGAGCTCTTGACAGAAACTGTTCTTTCCCAAGGACAGCTCTTATCAGAACTACGGCTTGCCCAAGGTCATCCAGCCAGGTGGAAGTGGAGGAGTGGGGAATCAAACCTGGTTCTCCCAGATTTGAGGCCACACACTTAACCACTACTCCAAAAGCTTCTCTTTTTCAAGGACAGCTCTTGTCAGAACTAGGGCTTGCCCAAGGTCATCCAGCAGGTGCAAGTGGGGTAGTGGGGAATCAAACCTGGTTCTCCCAGATTAGAGTCCACGCACTTAACCACTACACCAAAAGCTTCTCTTTTTCAAGAACAGCTGTGCCAGAACTATGGCTTGCCCAAGGTCATCCAGCAGGTGCAAGTGGAGGAGTGGGGAATCAAACCCGGTTCTCCCAGATTAGAGTCCACACACTTAACCACTACACCAAACTGAAGAGAGTGATAACCTCTTTCTCCAGGTTCACAAGCTCTCCATGCAGAAGATTCTCTCCCGTCATTCTCTGACATACCTTCATACCTTGGTAGTTCCTGACTCCTGGCTTTATCCTAGTTCAGCTGTCAGTTCTTGATTGACTGACCAAACACAAGGATCAGACAATTGATCTAGATCTTGAACTGCCAAGATGGGCTGCTGTTACTTTGACAGCTCACAGCTGGCCACTATCAAGCTCACTGGTAAGTAACTTCAGGTGGTCATTAGTAAGGTACACTGTAACTTGGAAACAATCCAGACAAAATGTAGGGATTAAAAATTCTACAGAAAATGCAAATACTTAGATCCCGAGGACCCACTTTCATGACAGCTACCATATTAGAAAACACATAATATGACATCAGTGGGCGATCTGACGAAACAAAAGGTGCTAAAATCAAGCCACTGGGGTGTAACAGTTAGAAGGTTAGACTGACATCGGGTAGACCCAGGTTCAGATCCCCCCTCTGCCTTGGAAGTTTGCTGGGTGACCTTGGGCCTGTCACCAGCTCTCAGCCTAGCCTACCTCCCAGTGTTGTTGTGAGGAGTACGTGAAGGAGAGGTAAAAGGTAACGGTTCCCTTGCTCGAAAGCCAGTCAAATCCGACTCTAGGGTTGCGGTGCTCATCTCCGTTTCAAAGCCGAAGAGCCAGCGCTGTCCGAAGACGTTTCCGTGGTCATGTGGCCGGCATGACTAAACACCAAGGCGCACGGAACGCTGTTACCTTCCCACCGAAGTGGTACCTATTGATCTACTTGCAATTTCTTGCTTTCAAATGGCTAGGTTGGCAGGAGCTGGAACCGGAGACGGGAGCTCACTCTGTCATGCGGCAACCCAGGTCTCGAACTGCTGAACTACTGACCTTCCACAGCCTGCAGTTCAGCGTCTTAACCACTTGAGCCACCGCAGCTCAAGGAGAGGAGAACGGTGTAAAGTCATTTTGGGTCCCCATTGGGGAGAATGTGGTGGTGGGTGGGAAGTACCATCAAGTCACAGGCGACTTTTGGTGACCCCTCATGGGGTTTTCAAGGCAAAAGACATTCAGGGGTGGTCTGCCACTGCCTGACTGTATAGAAACTCTGGACTTCCTTGGTGGTCTCCCATCCAAATGCTAACCAGGGCTGACCCTGCTTAGCAGCCAAGATCTGATGACATTGAGAACAATGCTGGAATATAAATCAAGTCAATAAATACCTCCAGTTAAAAGCCTGCAATATGTTGCCAACAAATAGCAGTTGGTGTTGAAAAGACTGCGTATTGCCTGAGAGCTCCTACCACCCAGGGAAGATGGTGCTGAGCACCCCAACAGACCAAGTCTGGACAAGGCATCATCCCAACAGGTCTCTCTCTCTCTCTCTCTCTCTCTCTCTCTCTCTCTCTCTCCCAAGTTCACCCTGACTTCTGTCATTTCCCCCTCTACCTAATAACATTACATTAGTTTATTTTTAAGGTGTGGGCACCACACCTTAAAAAGGATATTATAGCTTTGGAAAAAGTGCAGAAAAGGGCAACTCGAATGATAAAAGGGTTGGAACACTTTCCCTATGAGGAAAGGTTAAAGCGCTTAGGGCTCTTTAGCTTGGAGAAAAGACGACTGAGGGGTGACATGATCGAGGTTTATAAGATTATGCATGGGAAAGAGCAGGTAAAGAAAGAGGTACTTTTCTCCCTTTCTCACAATACAAGAACTCGTGGGCACTCCATGAAACTGCAGAGCGGTCGGGTTAGAACGGATAAAAGGAAGTACTTCTTCACCCAAAGAGTGATTAACACATGGAATTCACTGCCACAGGAAGTGGTGGGTGCTACAAGCATGGACGGCTTCAAAAGGGAATTAGATAAGCATATGGAGCAGAGGTCCATCAGTGGCTATTAGCCACAAGGTATAGATAGGGGCTCTGGGGCAAGTGATGCTCTGTCTTCTTGGTGCTTGGGGGGGGTCAACAGTGGGAGGGCTTCTAATGTCCTGGCCCCACTGGTGGACCTCCTGATGGCACCTGGTATTTCTGGCCACTGTGTGATACAGAGTGTTGGACTGGATGGGCCTTTGGCCTGATCCAACATTGGCATCTCTTATGTTCTTATGTTCTTATAAAGGTCTATATCCTGCCCTTCAGTCCAGAACTGTTTTCCCCGCCCCCACCTTGTGGTTGGGTATAATATTATTTAACACAACAATGCCATAGACCAGGAAGAAGTACTAAAAAAACATGGGCCCATCAAGTAAAATAGAACCACATATTATGGCAAGAAATCCTTGGAGTTAATCATCATCAGAAGTCTGAGCAGGTGAAAACAGTCTCAGCCAGTATTTGATGTCCCCCTCTCCAAAAAATAGAGAACCTTGAAGTCTGGAAGAAGAGAGAGAGAGATTGGATTTATACTCTGCCCTTCGCTACCCAAAGGATTCTCAGAGCATCTTACAAACTCCTTTCCCTCCCCCTCCCCACCACAGACACCCTGTGAGGTAGGTGGGGTTGAGAGAGCTCTGACAGAAACTGCTCGTTTTCAAGAACAGCTCTGATAGAACTACGGCTTGCCCAAGGTTGTCCAGCAGGTGCAAGTGGAGGAGTGGGGAATCAAACCCCGTTCTCCCAGATTAGAGTCCGCGCACTTAACCACTACACCAGAGGCCACCACAAAAAAGGGCCCATCCCTTGTAGCTGTTGGATATAAATGTTCACAACACCAAAGCACAACCAGAATTGAATATCTCAAAAAACACTATGCAACTTCTTCTTTTTCCATGATGATGATGGTCTGTTTTCAGTCTTGCACATCAGAAAAACAATGTGACATGTGGGGAACGGGGACTAGCACATCAGTCCTCCCCCAAAAATAAATGGAAGGAAATGTATTTTTGGGGAGGGGGAGGTACAACTTAGAGGTCCCGTGTCTGCTTTGCCGCACAAGTTTAGTCAGTCCATGGCACAGGGCCGTCAACTCTCTCGCCCTAACCTACCTCACAGGGTTGCTGTGAGGATAAAATGGAGGAGAGGGGAAGGATGTCAGCAGCTTTGGGTCTCTGTTGGGGTGAAAGGTGGGGTGTAAATTAGGTAACTATTAACTCACATAATAAATAAACTCTGATTGGGAAACACCTGAAGATTTTGTGGGTGGAGCCTGATGGGGTTTGGGTAGAGGAGGGACCTCAGCAAGGTACAATGCCACAGAGTCCACCCTGTTTTTAAAAACCCGTTTTCTTCAGAGCAACTGGTCTCTGTAGTCTGCCGATCAGTTTGAACTCCAGGAGATCCCCAGGCCTCACCTGGAGGTTGGCAACCCAGTAGCCCTAGTATCCGCTTCTGGGGAAGGCCTTTCTCCGCCTGCAAACCTGAAGAGCTGCTGCCGGTCTTCAGAGCAAACAATCCAGAGCAGGGCCGACCCGGGGGGGGGGGCAGTGTTCCCTCTAAGCTGAGTGAGTGTGAGCTAGCTTACAGTCTTTTAGCCTCCAGCTCACACATTTTTGTCTTCGCTCAGGAAGGACGGCTCCAGAGCAGTGTTCCCTCTAAGCTGAGTTAGTGTGAGCTAGCTCACAGTCTTTTAGCCTCCGGCTCACACATTTTTGTCTTCGCTCAGGAAGGACGGCTCCAGAGCAGTGTTCCCTCTAAGCTGAGTTAGTGTGAGCTAGCTCACAGTTTTTTTAGCCTCTGGCTCACACATTTTTTTTTCTTAGCTCAGGAAGGATGGCTCCAGAGCAAACTAATTCATGCAGTAACCAAATTGCTTGCTCACAACTTTAATGCCAGCAGCTCACAGAGTAGAATTTTTTCCTTAGAGGGAACATTGCTCCAGAGCAGACTAATTTCTGCAGCAGCCCAATCGCTCGCTCACAACTTTAAGGCCAGTCGCTCCACAAAGTAGAATCTTTGCTCACAAAACTCCGCAGCTTAGAGGGAGCATGGAAGGGGGGGGCCTGAGTTGGTGAACAGCAGCTTTAACAGCCAGGGCTTGCACATGAGAGACTTCACTAAGCTGTGGGCTCAGCGACAGGCCTTCACGTGCTTGCCAGTCCCAAGTTCAATCCCCTGGTTAAGGGATTTTGAGAAGCAGGGAAA
>NW_015165878.1:67840-85680 GCF_001447785.1 Gekko japonicus | reverse complement strand
ATCACTGCAAGGGGCACAACTGAGCCAGACGGACCTACGGCCAGATTCAGTAGAAGGCAGCAGCTTCAATAGGTTTAGAAGCAACCTTGCAGCTTGAGGAGACCGATCGCTGCTCTGCGTGTAGAAGGAGCAAGCATCCAGTCCCCAGGCATGTCCAGTTAAAGGGTCTCAGGCTCTGGGGGAGGTCATTCTCTGCCAGAGGGCCGCTTACGGTTCGCCAACTCCAGGTTGGGAAATTCTTGGAGCTTTGGGGGTGGAGCCTGGAGAAGGCGGGGTTTGGGGGAAGGGAGGGAGGGACCTCAGCAGGGTATAATACCCTAGCCTCCCCCCCCCTCTCCAAAAGAGCCATTTCCTACTAATAAATTGTTTTTGGAAAAAAAACAAAAGAGCCATTTCCTCCAGGGGGACTGATCTCTCTCCTCTGGGAATCCAGTTGCCATTCTGGGAGATCTCCAGGCCCCACCTGGAGGTGGCACCCCTTGAGTTGCTACCCGTTACCCTAGATCAGTGATGGCGAGCCATTTAGAGACCGAGTGCCCAAACTGCGACCCAAAACCCACTTATTTATCACAAAGTGCCAACACGGCAATTTAACCTGAATACTGAGGTTTTACTTTAGAAAAAACAAGTCATGCATTGACTTAAGAGGATCCAAACAAAGTAAGGAAAGCAATCCCAAATGCTTTCATTTTCTCAAAAGTATTTGGCCGAGAATTCGACACTTTAATGATGGTCTGGGCCTGGCTGGGGCGATGGCACACATGCCCACAGAGAGGGCTCTGAGTGCCACCTCTGGCACCTGTGTTATAGGTTCGCCACCCCTGCCCTAGATGTTCCTAAGGATTTCAGCGTTGGCCCCGAAGGGTCCATGTTTGTTTCCACGGGTCTTGAAGAACCCCACCAGCAGTCTCGTAGCTAGGGAATTTTGGGGGAGGAGGCCTCAGGGGCCCGCCAGCTAATTAATTGAAAGTACAATGCAGGTGGTAAGTTGGAGCACTTTGGGGCAGCCCGAGAGGGAGGGGGCCCAGAAGAAACACTAGGGGGCCAGGCCCCATGGGCCCCAAGTTGGCTACGGGCCAGCCCACCAGTGCCCCCCACCTGAAGAAAATGCCTCCCTTTGGCACTCGAGCTCCCGACTGGTTCGTTGCCATAGCAACCTGCCCACTCCATCGCAAACTGGGGGGTCCTCAGATTTCCTGGAAAGACGACTTCCCCCCCATCCACCCCCAAGTCTCTGCACACACATTTCAACCACAGGCTTCCTACAGCTTCAGCCAAAAAGAGGGGGGGGGGGAGAGAGAATCTATTACATCACCGCATTGAAATCCTAGCAATGCTTCCCTCTCTCTCTCTCTCTTTTGCAAGGCGGAGAAGAAAGGGTAGCAGTGGGCGACAAGGAAAAGACCACTGCGTTGCAGAAGAGAGGGGTGTTCGGGCCCCCCAAAAAGGGGGTGGGGGAGTTGCAAGCGGGAAGAAAGGCGGGGCGGGGAAGCGGGAGAGCCGCCCCCGCCCCCTCGCGGCCAGAGGACCAATCGAGACGCGCGAGGCAGCGCCGGAGACGGCACTTCCCCGGCGGGCAGCGAAGGGGTTAAGCAAGCCGGAGCCGCTCCGACTGCTCATTCCGGCGAGGGCTGCGGAGGGGAGCGCAAGTCCGGCTGCAGAGAGCGGAGCAGCTCGCCTCGTCTTCGCTTTGCCCCGTCCTTTCCTCCGGGAATCCTGCGGCTCTTGCGAACAGACCGGAGAATCTCCCCCCACCACCCGCGGCTCTTGTAGGCAGATCAGAGAATCCACCCGGCGGAGGACCAGCCAGCCGCCCCTTGCCTGGATGAGACAGGGAGCGCCGTCTGCGCCAGTAGGAGGGGGGGCCGCCGCCTCCAGTCATCCGGATCGCACTTTTCTGCTTCGCCCCCTTCCTTGAACCTCGCAGGGTCGCTGCCCCCACCCCCCCCCCCCACCGGCAAAGAAATGGCCACGAAAATCGACAAAGAGGCGTGCAGGGAAGCCTATAACCTTGTCAGGGACGACGGCACAGATGTGAACTGGTAAAATGCGATGTTTGACCGGGGGGGGGGGCATTTCTTTTTAATCTAGTCTGGGGCGGGAGGGGGGGGAAGCATCTTCCCTGCTCTAAGCCCCTGCGCGCCCACATCCTGTAGTTGAGAGGGCGGATGGATGAATCGCTCGGCTTACTCATTTTCTCCCCCATAGGCGTTGTTTTTATTTATTGATTTCTCCTATGCCACGCCTTTCTCTCCGAGGGGGACCCAAAAGCGGCGCACATTGTTCTCCCCTCTCCTCCATCTTTGTCCTCACGACAACCCCGTGAAGTAGGTTAGGCGGGGTGGGGGGAGGGTGATTGGCCCAAGGTCACCCACTAAGCTTCCAGGAGAGAGTGGGGATTTGAACCTGGGTCTCCGGACACTACACCACTCTGGCTCTCAGTTGTATGGGGGGGGTGGAGGGGAGAGCAGAGAGTTGGGATAGATGCTGCGTTCCCCGCCCCCACCTCAGCCAGTCATTTGGGTCTTTCTTTCTTTTTTAAAGACTGATGGGAAAGGCTGGAATTAGCCTTGAATTAGCTAGGTCTAGTCAAAGTCCCCTATGCATCGAGCACCCCTTGGGTGTCGATTTGAAATGCCTGACCCTGCGCTTCCTCTCCAAGGGTGACGTTTAAGTACGACGGGCCCACAATAGTGCCTGGTCACAGCGGCGTCGACTACGAGGAGTTTACCCGGCAATGCACAGGTAAGATCAGTTTACTTTTCTTCTGGGTATGACGTCACTGACACCCCCCCCCTCCTTCCCACTTGCGGGAGGGGGAGGGAAGCCAGACAGAACTCTGCTTGTCTGCAAAGGGCTTTTATTGGCCCCCAAACGTTTCCTCCTGGATAGTTTGAACAACTGGGGGGGGGGGTGTTTGAATGATCTCACCCTGTGTGTCTGCCAGGAAGCCCCATGCAGTGATCTCAACTCGCTAATCCTTCTTTTGTCTCATCCCTGCTTGCGTGTCCCTGGGGAAGGATTTCTTTTAAAAAACTTTAACATGAAATACCTATATATTTCTTTCCCTTGAAATACTAAAATGTTGAGTCTTCTTCTAATAAGCCAAGTATCTCTTAAAGGTAACACGGGTTAGGTTTGGGTTTTTCTTACAATATAAGAAGAGCTCTCCTGCATCAGACCAGTGGGCCAATGAAGCCAGCATCTTGTCTCACACGGTGGCCAACCACTTCCTCTGGAGGGCCAACAACAGGACATAGAGGCCGAGGACTTCCCCTGATGCTGCCGCCTGGCACTGGCATTTAGAGGTTGGCTGCCTCTAAATGTGGAGGTTCCCCTAGCCACTGAAAGATCTCTCCTCCGTGAATCTGTCTAATCCCCTTTTTGTGCTGTCGATGCCTGTGATAATTGCTACATTGTCTGCCAGAGAATTCCATATTTTATTCAACCACTTGGTAAAGAAATGTTTTCTTTTGCTTCTCCTGAATCTACGGCCTGCCAGCTCCATTGGATGTCCTCAAGTTCCAGTGTTTTAGGAAAGAGAAAAATCGTTATCTCAGTCCACTCTCTTAATTCTGTTCATAGTTTTCTAAACCCCTATTATGTCACCCTTTAGTCATCTCTTTAAAAGTCCCGGACTCTTCAGCCTTTCCTCATATAGGGAAGGGGCTCCAGCCCCCTAATAATCTTGGTTGCCCTCCTCTGTACTGTTTCTCTTGAAATACTAAAATGGTGAGTCTTCTTCCTCATATAGGGAAGATGCTTCAGCCCCCTAATAATCTTGGTTGCCCTCCTCTGTGCTGTTTCCAGCTCTGCAATGTCCCTTTGGAGATACGGTGACCAGAACTGCACACAGTATTCTAAATGAGGCCACGCTGTAGTTCTGTCCAGGGACATTGTAATATTAGCTGTTCCATTTCCCTTTTCCTAATAATCTCCACCACAGAGTTTGCCTTTTTTCTCCACTGCTGTGACACACTGGGTTGACCTGTTCATTGAGCTACCCAATATAAAAGGGTGGAGGGGGGTTAGAACAGTTTTCATCTCAACCCGAACACTCTTTTTGTGGATGACACAGCGGCAGAACTGAGTTTGTTCTTCCCCCCCTTTCGTTCTGATGGGGGAAGGAAGCCTTGTGAAACAAGCACCCATTGCTCGCATGCTTATTGAACTGTCCCCTCCGTTGAAATCAACGGGGAAGCTCAGGGTGTGGGCACTGGTGCATTCCCAGAGCGTTGCATGAGACTGTGGTTCGAGGTGACTGTGTGAAAAATGAAATCTACCTCTGTTGTAGGTGGCTGGAATGTTGGAGCTGAGAAATCTTGGGCAAGATGCTCTGCGTCAGAACTGTTCCCTGTTTCTGCTTTCTTTGAAGAGCGCGTGTGTCTTTGTGTCTGTTTGCCTGCACCAGTTTAAAGTCAAGGCCCAGGGCCGGTCAATTTCACACCAGTGTTCCCTCTAAGCTGAGTCAGTGTGAGCTAGCTCACAGTTTTTTAGCCTCCGGCTCACACATTTTTGTACTAGCTCAGGAAGGAGGTCTCCAGAGCAAACTAATTTATGCAGTAGCCAAATCACCTGCTCACAACTTTAATGCCAGGAGCTCACAAGGTGCAATTTTTGCTCACAGGACTCCATAGCTTAGAGGGAACATTGTTTCACACCCAAGAGTTTTTGGGTGAGCTACCTCCAAGTGAGATGTTGCATTTGTTTGAGGAGAGTGGTGAAACATGACATCTGTCTGATCTCAGGTGTCAGTAGGAAAGTAGATGTCAGTGTTCCCCCTAAGCTGAGTTAGTGTGAGCTAGCTCACCATTTCTTAGCTTCCGGCTCACACATTTTAGTCTTAGCTCAGGAAGGATGGCTCCAGAGCAAACTTAATCCACGCAGCAGACCCATTGCTCACTCACGACTTTAATGCCAGGAGCTCACAAAGTAGAATTTTTGCTCACAAGACTCCACAGCTTAGAGGGAGCATTGGCAGATGTTCTTCCAGATGCTGCTAAGAACAGGCCCTTTCCTTCTGTTTGCCATCTGCAACATGGGAAGAACCACAGTCACAAAGAGTGGAGAGGGAATGCAGTCATATCAGTTCGGAGAGCTCTTTGTATTCGTCTAAGATATTAGGAAATCGTAAAACCGAAGTTAAGTGAATCAAAACGTACCCACTAAGATCAATATTAACTAGTTCCCATAAGAACAGCGTTGGCCCGTGTTTTCTTTGCAGCCAAGATCTTTGTATTAGTCACCACCTCCTGGAGTTGGAAAGCACCTTTTTTGTTTCTTTAAAATTTGAACCCAGGGTGAAGGTGGGGGTCAACGATAGATAGCGGAACAAGAGCAGCAGTTTCACTTTGGCTGAGAGGAAACTGATTTGGCTGTGTGAAGTGGGGAAGCAAGAACAATATTACAGTGGGGCAATTTACGTTCTGTCTCCATGCTTCCTTTTGCAACTCCACCATGCCTGCTCGGGGAGGGGAGGCAGCCTGAGGCTGCCTGATCCCATCCGATCTCAGAAGCTCAGCAGGGTTGCTACTTGGATGGGCGCTTGCGGGGTGGGCGGGTTATAAATATAATAAATAAATAAGCCGTGGAGTCCTGTGAGCAAAAATCCTGCTTTGTGAGCCACTGGCATTAATGTTGTGAGCGATTTAGCTACTCCATAAATTAGTTTGGTCGGAGCCCTCCTTCCTGGGCGAAGACACAAATCCGTCAGCTGGAGGCTAAAAAGCTGTGAGCTAGCTCACACTAGCTCAGCTTAGAGGGAACACTGGATGGGAGACCGGACCACCAAGGAAGATTCTGCAGAGGAAGGCCAGGGCAATCCGCCTCTGCTTTCCACTTGCCTTGAAAACACCTTGCTGGGGGGTCTCCATAGGTTGGTTGTGACTTGATAGCATGTATGTACATACAGCCAGGGTGCCACCACGGAGAAGGCCCTTTTGGCCCCAGAAAGTGGGAGCAAACAGAGCAGGGCCTCTGAGGGAGACCTCAGACCATAGCAGTAAACACCCATAATACCTGCCCAGCCTGTATGTTAATACAGATTATTGCCAAAGGCACCACAGTCATCCAGAACTGTCTCCTGTCCAAAACATCCCACGGCTTGGGAAGGGTATGAAGCAATATTGCTCACCCTTCGCTTACATTCCCCGAACCAGTGCATGTGTCAGCTTGAGGCTCTGGACAATTTCTTTTAATAGTTTCCTGTTTTTTTTGCAAAGTGCAAGTCGCCCTCAGCTCTCATTTCCCCACCTGTGAGGGACCAAACGTTGCAGATGTGTAGTTTCGGCTGGCCTTTAGGTTTAGCATAACAAAGCAGAGAGAGAGAGAGGGAGAGAGAATTGCTCTGCAGGGAGGCAGAAAGATAGATGAGATTTTGTCGGAGACAGAGGCGTTTGTTTCTTTTTATTATCTGCAAATTTTAATTAGCAAAGGCAATGGCATTAACATTAAAAAGTTCTAGTAAAAGTCATCTTACAGAAGCAAAGCCAAGCACATACACAATTTGAGCTATTCATGTACACCATCGGGTACGCAGCTTAGAAAACCAGCGCTAAGGGCACAATTCATACAATTCTTTGCAAAACTGCTCATCTGCCATAAAAAGGGGAAACTTCCAATAGATTAAATTGAATAAATAATGTGTAAATATTCAAATGCAGCAATCTAACTGATGGCAAGCACATTTTAGGATGTGGGCTTTAATCTTTGTTGCAGTTCAAATCCCATGAGTCTGTAGGCTTGGTGAATTTTCTTTTTTTAAATAACTGTATTTATTTAAAACATTGTATACCTACGTTCCTAGCACAATGCCCTTTAGGCAGCTCCCACTCAAACAGTAAGTTAAAACGAATAAATACACGAAAAGAAAGTCCCACTCCAAAACGCAGCAGGGAAAAATTCCTTACAAACCCTTTCTTCCAGAGACAGATGCATTTGTTTTTTTAATATATAGGTTTTTATCGCTTTTCTACATAGAAGAAAGAACAGACACATAAGTAAGCCAGTCTACAAGACAGACTAACATGAAAGACATACAGGAGCGTGTACCAGTTGTATCCAGTTTGTTTTACATACATAGAATCATTCTTATATGCACCTTCACATGTAAACTAGTACAAAAGGAATAACATTTTGGTATCTATAATACAAAATTATTGTATGCACCTTTGCAAATACACTCAATCCATTTATACAATCTTGACCAAGGTTTTTCAAAGATTTCTTCTTTCTATCTTGGAATTGTAAAGTAAGTTTGTCCATCTCTGCCGTTTCTAGTCGTTTGTAGATAATTTCTTCTTTTGTAAGAACTTCTTTTCTCCAATATTTTGCATACAAAATCCTTGCCACAGTTATGACGTGTATAGACAGATGGCATTTGTGAATGACTTGGTGCAATTCTGCCCAGCTGGGCCCCCTTTTCCCTGCCTGTAACTCAAGTGGTTAAGACGCTGAACTGCAGGCTGAGGAAGGTCGGTAGTTCAGCAGTTCGAGACCCGAGTAGGCTGCATGACGGAATGAGCTCCTGTCTCTAGTTGCAGCTCCTGCCAGCCTAGCAGTTCGAAAGCAAGACATTGCAAGTAGATAAATAGGCACCACTTCGGTGGGAAGGTCACAGCGTTCCGTGCACCTTGGTGTTTAGTCATGCCGGCCACATGACCACGGAAACGTCTTCGGACAGCGCTGGCTCTTCGGCTTGGAAACGGAGATGAGCACCGCAACCCTAGAGTCGGACTCGACTGGCTTTCGAGCAAGGGGACCTTTACCTAACTGGGGAGAGGGTGCCCCCCTTTCCTCTGATGACCAAAACAGCTCGGTTGATGTAAACAAAGGCAAACAGCAGGTCCTTCGGAAGGAGTTCTTAGTTTTGGTGCCGTTCGCATGCAACTTCTGTGCAGCCCAGCGAGGTGTGGGCAGTAGGGTCATGCAAGGTTATCCCAGACTTCTTCCTAGACCTGGGGTGTTCCTTCTCTCCATGGGATGGTTAGAGTGGGCACTGCAGAGAATGAAGTGACCCCCCCGTTCTGCTCCTACCGATGACCCAACAGCATTGAGGGAAGTAGTGTTCCCTCTAAGCTGAGTTAGTGTGAGCTGGCTCACAGTTTTCAAGCCTCCGGCGTACACATTTTTGTCTTCGCTCAGGAAGGGATGGCTCCAGGGCAAACTAATTTATGCAGCAGCCAAATTGCCCGCTCACGGCTTTAATGCCAGTAGCTCACAAAGTAGAATTTTTGCTCACAAGACTCCACGGCTTAGAGGGAGCGTTGGGCAGGAGTGCCCAACATCTGAAAAAAACAGAAGGGGCTCAGTTCAGAGGAAGGCTGGTGAAGCCGTTTGTCAGCAGGAAAGATCAGCTGTAATGGGGGGGGGGCAGGCAGCCCACCATTCCTAGAAACTGTTGAGAAGTTTCTGCTGAGGTCGGTCCGTCATTCCTGTTCGAGCCTCTGTTTGCTGATTGGCCAGCCCTTCCCCTTGTGGTGGATTCCCAGTTGTGTGGGAGTTGCTATCTAGTCAGCACGTAAGTCTTTGCATGGGGCCAACGGAGGGTACTGCGGCCAACTTCAGAGCGCAACAGCAGATACTTCTGGCCCTCTGTTTGACCGGGGCATTAGCAGGGTTTCAAAGGATTATAACCTCACCCCCAAGTATCTACTGTTATTGGTTCCATTACAGTTTTGTCCCACCCTGCATCCAAGGACCTCAGGGAGGGATACGTGGTTCTCCCCTTCTCTGTTGCATCTTCCCAACCACCCTATGAAACAGGCCAGGCCAAGAACTTCCTGACAGAGCGGTTCCTCAGTGGAACAGGCTTCCTCGGGCGGTGGTGGGCTCTCCTTCTTCTGTTTTCAGATGGCCATCTGACAGCAATGTGGATTCTGTGAACTTGGGCAGATCCTGAGAGGGAGGGCAGGAAGGGTTGCCTCAGTGCTTAGTTCTCGTGGCCCTTTCTTACCCACCCAGGGAAATGCTGATCAGTTTGTCTTCTGGGCGTGGAACAGCAGTCACTCACTGGGGGTGTGTATGTGTGTGGAGATTTGTGAATTTCCTGCATTGTGCAGGGGGTTGGACTAGATGACCCTGGAGGTCCCTTCCAACTCTATGATTCTAAGAGAGAGCTTTATGGCTTGGTGAGGATTCAAACCCAGGTCTCCCTAGTGTGGCACTCTAGCCACAGCAGCATACTGGGGGATCACAGAAGTATACTCTTTGCCTTCTGAATAACTGATTTTACTGATTTACTGATTTTACAGAAGTATACTCTTTGCCTTCTGAATAACTGATTTTACAACTGGGGCCTGTGAGACAGCCGCCTCTTCAGCACAAAGACAAGTCCATTGTCTGTGCATGAGCAGACACACTCTTTATTTGGGGGAGGCTTTGACAGTGTAATTCTTTTTTAGGTCTTCATGTTTTTCTGCAAACTTAGGGGTGGGGTCCCTATAGTTTGCAGAAGTATCTGTTTTTAGTCAGCATGGCCCCAATCTGTGGATTTAGGTTTCCACAGATTAGACCACACTTAACTATTTAAATATAAGACGCCTGTGCACATTTATCTTAAGCAAAGTTCTGTCCCTCTAGACCCATTCCCTTGAATTAATTTGGAAGACTGTACCTCTCTTTTTGGAGCTGCGGTGGCTCAGTGGTTAAGATGCCGAACTGCAGACTGGAAGGTCAGTAGTTCGGCAGTTCGAGACCCCAGTGCCGCATGATGGAGTGAGCTCCCATCTCTGGCCCCAGCTCCTGCCAACCTAGCAGTTTAAAAGCAAGAAATTGCAAGCAGATAAGTAGGTACCACTTCGGTGGGAGGGAAACAGTGTTCCATGCACTTCGCCGTCTAGTCATGCCCACCACATGACCACGGAAACGTCTTCGGACAGCGCTGGCTCTTTGGCTTGGAAATGGAGATGAGCACCGCCCCCTAGAGTCGGATTCGACTGGCTTTCGAGCAGGGGGAACCTTTCCCTTGACCTCCCTTTAGGATTGCACCACCAGGCCCTGAAACTCCTGAGATTCCTTGAACTGAGGCACAACCCCGTGGGCCTCTAAAAACCCTGATTTGGAGGCTGCATGTGATGTGATCTCCGTATGGTGCAGATCTCGTGATCTATCCCTCTTAGAATCTACTAAGTATGGCATGCGGCGCATATCTAAGCTGTCTGAATATGTGTTGTATTTACTTAAGAACCATTTCAGACTCCCTTTCCCCAAAGCTGAGGTGCAACATAATTTAAAATGGGTTATACAAATAAACAGTTGCACAAGCTATTGAATATATATGGCCAGGGGCCTGCATATCTGTGAGACCACCTCTCCTATGAGCCCTGAAGGGCTTTATGATATGCCAATCTGGATCTCCTGGTTGTTTCCATCCCGTCCATCTTCCCGCGACTAGGGTTTTTTCGGCTCTGGTCCCTACCTGGTGGAATGAGCTTCCATATGAGATCAGGGCCCTGTGGGACCTTTTGCCATTCTGCAGGGCCTGTAAGAGTTCTCTCACCAGGCCTTTAGTTGAGGTGGCGGGCATGCCCCCCCTCTATTGGGCCTCCCCTTCAGTGGGTCAAATCTATGTTTACCATCTAGGTACTCCAATTTAGATTTTTTTTTGGTATTTTTTGCATTTGTGTATGTGCATGTGTCGGGGTCATTTCGTAGAAAAAGAGGTGCAGGAGCTCATTAGCATAACTTATTTGCATAGGCCGCGCCCCCTGGCATCACCGGAAGTGTGTCAGAAGGCAACACCCACCGCTCAGGCTCCACTGGACTGTTTTGGATTAATAGCTTTTTTGAGGGGGGGACCTGCAGATCTGTCCTCACAGAAGAGGGAGAGCTTGTACCTGAATAAAACCTGGTCTTCAAGGTGCCACTGGACTGTTTTGGATTGCTAGCTATTGAGGGGGGGGGAACGTGCAGCTCTGTCCTCGCAGAGGAGGGAGAGCTTGTACCTGAATAAAACCTCTTTTTAAAGGTGCCATTGGACTGTTTTGGATTGCCAGCTATTGGGGGGGGGGAACATGTAGCTCTGTCCTCGCAGAGGAGGGAGAGCTTGTACCTGAATAAAACCTGGTCTTAAAGGTGCCACTGTACTGTTTTGGATTGCTAGCTATTGAGGGGGGGGGAATGTGTAGCTCTGTCCTCGCAGAGGAGGGAGAGCTTGTACCTGAATAAAGCCTGGTTTTAAAGGTGCCACTGGACTGTTTTGGATTGCTAGCTATTGAGGGGGGGGGGAACGTGCAGCTTACTTGGCTGCTTCTTGCTCTGACGGAGGGCTGCTGGGAGCAGGGGGTGGGGCTTGTTGCATGTGCCCGCCCCCTGGGCTCTTTACTGCCGGAGCTCCGCTCCTGTGCGCTCCTGCAGGAAATGACGCCTGGTGTGTGTGCATGCCCCTGCCTGGAAATCATGGCAACCTCTGGTGACTCTTACTGGGGCACAGAGGATGTTCAGAGGAGTGGCTTGATGGCCTGCCTCCGCCTCCCGGCCCTGGTATTCCCCCAAGGCTTCCCTTCCAAACAATTTCCAGGGTCAGTCCTGCTTAGCTTCCGGGATCTGACCTGAATAGCTTGCCTGGGCTATCCAGGTCAGGGCTGGGAATCCCATTTTGAAAAGCCTCACCTGCCGGGGCATCGAAAAGCACGTAGGAATATCGTTGCATTCTTTCCTTAATCTGATGTAACTTAATTGTTTTAAAGTTCTTGTAGATGGTAATTGATGGAACCCGCCCTGAGCCTGCTGTGCAGGGAGGGCGGGATACAAATCGATTCAAATAAAGAAATAAATTATAAAACCGCTGAGGGACAAAACCTTACCATCGGGAAGTCGCCATGTCTGGTTACAACCAGCTGGGGCAGCTGATGATGACGAGGCAGAAGGACCCTGGGCGAGGGACGATTTGAATTCCAACGATTGATTGAAGGACAGATGAATAATTAAACTAGAGGCTGGACGGCAAGATCCTGTCCTGTAATAGGCAAACCTTTCTCCTGGATTTGCTTTGTTCTGTTGTAAAAAGGTAAAGGTAAAGGTTCCCTTGCTCGAAAGCCAGTCGAGTCTGACTCTAGGGGTGCGGTGCTCATCTCCATTTCAAAGCCGAAGAGCCAGCGCTGTCCGAAGACGTTTCCATGGTCATGTGGCCGGCATGACTAAACACCGAGGCGCACGGAACGCTGTTACCTTCCCACCGAAGTGGTACCTATTTATCTACCTGCAATGTCTTGCTTTCGAACTGCTAGGTTGGCAGGAGCTGGTAGCCAGCGGCAAAAAAACCCAACACCCTCGGTGTGGCATTGAAGGGTTAACAGGACTTGTATTTTAATCTCCCTCCGAGTTCTGCTGTTCCAAGCCTTTCTCCTTCATGTTTACTTTATAGGGTAAGACTGTTGGGCGAGTGGGCGGGAAGGAAGGAGGATGAGCCTGCATGGTAATGCTTGTGGTTGGGTTTTTCATTGACAGCCTGTTCCTGTCTGCAAATCCTTTCCCACCCCCTTGTCCTCCTCCTCCTCTCTGCCTGTGCAAAACATCCCACCCCGGGCTGTCGGGCACATGCCTTTCATACGATCCTCCATTTCCTCGCGGCCATCTGGAATTCGGTCTCGAAATTGAAATTGTTTTTCTTGAGCCGGTTGTCCCTGCTGTTGTCTGTTGTTTGGTTTCTTTATTTACGTGTTAAACCCACATTCGAGTGGCCTGGGGGGTTTCGGACACCAGAGCAAAACGACCCTACAGTTGCCAACTGATCAGAAAAATGCCCACCCTGACCTGCCCCTGTGCTGCTAACAGCAATTTCGTTGGCAGGGATTGGTTTCCACAGCCTGGAAAGGCATTGGCCGCTTGCTCACCTGCTCAGATTCATCTGGGGTTAAAAGGCCGAAAAAACTGCCGGTAGAGTTGCCAACTCCAAGTTGGGGAATTCCTTGAGATTTCAAGGTGGAACCTGGGAAGGGCGGGGCTTAGGGAGGGGAGAGACCTCATTGGGGTATAATGCCATGGAGCCCACCCTCCAAAGATGCCATTTTCTCCAGGGGGACTGAACTCTGCCAAGTAGAGAGCAGCTATAATTATGAGAGATCTCCAGACCCCACCTGGAGTTTGGCAAGCCTGCTGATTGGGACACTGGCGGTAAACGGGTCCACTTTCTTGTAGTTCTATTATTTCTGCAGTCTGGATTTGACTCAACTGCAAGACAGCCATGTAGGAATCAGCCAACAATATGCAAAGCTATTTTATTTTATATAGAGTACTCCCATGGGCTGGCTTCATCTGCCCGTGCAGGAAATAATTTTGAGAAACGGCACACCCAGTCATTGAGACGAAGTGGACTTTGGAAGCACTGATCAGGTTAATGTGTCTTCCAGGTGTGGGCTGTGCAATTAATTTCTTCTCTTAGGCGTACCTGGAAAGGCAAAGGCTTTGGGCACCCGACTCATTTGCTGGGAGCGTAAGAAACTTTGTTTCTGCCTAACTCACCTCACAGAGCCAGTTTGGTGAAGTGGTTAAGAGCACGGACTCTATTCTGGGAGAGCTGGGTTTGATTCCCCACGCCTCCACATGCAGCTGCTGGTGTGACCCTGGATCAGTCACATGTTCTCTCAGAGCTGTTCTCTCAAGGGCAGTTCTCAAGAGAGCTCTCTCAGACCCACCTACGTCACAGGGGGGTCTGTTGTGGGAAGGGAAAGGGATTGTAAGCCACTTTGAGACTCCTTTGGGTAGTGAAGTGCGGGGTATAAATCCACTGTCCTCTTTTGTTGGAGAGTCTTTTGCGGGGTATAAATCCGGTCTCTCCTCTTTTGTTGGAGAGCTGCGGTGGCTCAAGTGGTTAAAATGCTGAACTGCAGGCTGTGGAAGGTCAGTAGTTCAGCAGTTCGGGGCCCGGGTGCCACATGATGGAGTGAGCTCCCGTCTCTAGTTCCAGCTCCTGCCAACCTAGCAGTTCGAAAGCAAGAAATTGCAAGTAGATCAATAGGTACCACTTCGGTGGGAAGGTCACAGCGTTCCGTGCGCCTTGGTGTTTAGTCATGCCGGCCACATGACCACGGAAACGTCTTCGGACAGCGCTGGCTCTTCGGCTTTGAAACGGAGATGAGCACCGCAACCCTAGAGTCGGACTCGACTGGCTTTCGAGCAAGGGAACCTTTACCTTTAGGAAAGGTTAGCTTCCTGATATCCCTGTGAGGTAGGTTAGGTGGAGAGCGAGTGACTTACCTAGCCCTGAACCAAAGCGGCACAGTACAGGGGGAAGGTCACTTCTACCTAGGGTTGCCAGCCTCCAGGTGGGACCTGGGACTCTCCTAGGCCTTTTTGAGGGGAAAACAAAGAGTTTTCCCCTCAAATGGCTGCCATTTGAGGGGAAAACTCTTTGTTCCCCCCTCAAATCGCGTGGCCCCGCCCCCAGTGTGCGACATCACTTCCGGGTGACGCACACGCGGCTACAGACGGCCAAAACATATTTGGCAACCCTAGACTCCCGGAATTCCAACTGATCTCCAGACCACAGAGATCAGTTTGGCTGGAGAAAATGGCTGCTTTGGAAGCTGAACTTTACGGCATTATAGTCCACTGAGGTACAAGTGCGCATGCGCACGAAAGCGTACACCCAGAACACAACTTTATTGGTCTTGAAGGTACCGCTGGACTCAGACTTTGTTCGGGAGCTGCAAGCTGATGCATAACATTAACTACCTTCTTTTTAAAAACAAAAGGATCGGTGGAAGGGTTTCGTTTAAATAACTAATTTTTGGCCAAGAGGTCAGTAGTGGATTTCTAGGCAGAGTTACTTTAAGCCCACTGAAATGAAATGAATAGGCTAAGAGCGGAGGAATTTTGCATCGGATTAGCCAGATCTGAGTCCAGTAGCACCGAACAGACCAACAAGACGTTAGGGGTGTGTATGTGTGTGTGAGCTTTCGAGAGTCAGTTTCCTTCGTGTCTGACAAAGAGAGCGTTGGACTCTTAGAAGCTTATATCCTGGGAAATCAGGTTGGTCCCGAAGGTACTCCTGAACTCGACCTGAACTGTTCCACTGTAGACCAGCACAGCTCCCCTCTGAAAGTATCTGCATCGGACGGCACAGTTGGGAGTGGGTGTTCATTGGGTGGCCTTCGACAAGCTGCTCTTCGCCCACCTTGGCCTACCTGAAAGGGCTGTTGTACTGATTAACACAAAAAGGTGTTATCTGGAATGCTTTGGAGACTTGGAAGTGATCTGCAGGTGCTAAATATTATCCATGGTCACACAGATGGTCTCGGTCCAACCTCCAAGAAAGTACGACCAAAATAGGGTTGCCAACCGCCAGGTGGTAGCTGGAGATCTCCTGCTATTACAACTCATCTCTAGGTGATAGAAGCCAGTTCACCTGGGGAAAATGGCCACTTTGGAAATCTCCAGGTATTTCCCAACCCAGAGCTGGCAACCCGAGAGGAAGAAAAAAAAGGGGGGGGGGACACAACCCTACGTGAGAAAATAAACACAAAAGGTGGAGACAAAGAAAACAAAACTAAAATATAGCCATTGCATGTAGTGCTGATGTACAAAAGGTCACAACATTGACTGACCATCCCAAGCCCTAAGAACGCCAGGCCTGCTGCTACCAGGGCCAGGGCCTTTTCAGTGGCGGCTCCATTAGGGTTGCCAAGTCACGGCGGGGGATCGTAGGTCTTCACAGAATCCTTGCTGCGGGGACGGCAAGACGCGTTGCACCTGCCGTCGTCAGGATCTGATGCTACACGTCACTCTGGCAACGGGGCTCCGAAAAACCCCCGTTGCCAGAGCGATGCATAGCGTCATGTCCTGGCGACAGCGGTGCAACGCGTCTCGCCGTCCCCGCGGCGAGGATTCTGCAATGACATGCAGATCCCCCACCGCGATTTGGCAAGATTTGGCAGGCCTAGGCTCCATACTGGTGGAACGAGCTCCCGGAAGAGACTAGGGCCCTGCGGGACCTTCTACAGTTCCCCGCCGCGTAGGCCCGTTCCCCGCTGCCGGCGGATCGGGCCCCGGGGGAACTCCACCCCGACGTGCACGTTGCCCGGAAGTGACACGGGCACGGCGGGCACGCTGGGGGCGGGGCCACGGTCATCCAAGGGAAAACTATGGTTAGGGTTACGCGTGCCTGCGTCACTTCCGGGCGACATGGATGTGGTGTGCGCGCGTGCGCTCCAGCCACCAGCCGGGAGTCCCCCGCTGTGGCTGAATTCACACTTGCCAACCCTAATTGAATTGGAAATAGCTGCTGCACACGATATAGTATGCCATTGTAATTACTGAAAGATGACGATTATGACTAGCACTTTAATCATCGGATTTTTTAAATGTTTAAGATGTTTTATCTTTGTATATGGTTTTATGGTACTGGGTACCGATTAATGTAAGCTGCCCTGAGCCTGCTCGTGAGGAGGGCGGGGTATAAATTGAAACAATCAATCAATAAATATAATTTAATTGTACCGTCAAAAGTGCTAAAGTATCATTTAAAAACCACATTCCTATGGTTCTGCATATGAGTACCTAATCCTAATATAAAGACAAATGTCCAGTCGTATACATACAGGATGAAAGGAACAGATTATATCCATATACAAAACCCAATACTAAACGTGTTTCGGATAAAAGCCTTCCTTGATAGTAAAATTCAAACTGAGCACTCCATAAATTTAACAAAAATATACATAAAACTTATCATACACAGAATGGACCTTACTCACACCGAGATGGTGGTTTTTAAATGATATTTTAGCACTTTGGAAGGTATAATTAAATTATACATGTTACCACTACATGCATAGCTACATTTTGGTTTCTCTTCCTTTGTTTCAACCTTTTCGGTTACCCAACTCAAAGCAACACAGCTTGTCAATTACAGATGTCCGGCGCTAGTCACAAAAGTTATCAGGGTTTATTGTATTTTGGGTTTATTTTGAAAACTTAAATGTGTGTCTTTTACAGTTTTCAGTCTAAAAGAAAAGGAGGGTCTCACTCTACGCTAAAGGCTCAACACCTGATGGCTTGTATAGCAATAAATACCTGAGTCTGTGCCACTAGGCTTTTGAGTCCACAAATGTATATGCTACTGTAAGAACATATAAAACTCTTTAAGGGACTTCATGGATCTTCTTTTAGCTGCAACAGACTAGGACAGTTGCCTACCCCAGGGTGCCTTTTCAAATCCAATCCCTTTAAATTTTCAATTTCAAGTATGTAGGATGTAAATGTGAAATTGGCAGAATGCCAACCGTACTGTTTTCTCTCTGTTTTGGTAGATTTGAATGTATTTAAACCTACGGCCTCCTCTTTCTGTGGCTGTTGAGTAAAAGACGGAGTTCAGATGAGAAGAGCGAGGCTGCATTTTCTGAAATTCTTCCTTGGGCTCGACTGTTAAAGGGACTGATAGGGTGGAGAGGGACTTCCGTAGGGTATAACGCCATGCCGTCCACCTTCCAAAGCAGCCATTTTCTCCAGGGGGAGTGGAAGAATTGTTTTCGATAAATAAAAAGAGAAGAAGGGATTGGATTTATAGCCTACCCGAAGGAGTCTCAGGGTGGCTTACAATCTCCTCCCCCTCCCCACAACAGACACCCTGGGAGGAAGGTGGGGCTGAGAGAGCTCTTTCAAGAACTGCTCCCGAGAGAACAGCTCTAAAAGAACTTGTGACTGACCCAAGGTCACACCAGCAGCTGCATGTGGAGGAGTGGGGATTCAAACCCAGTTCTCCCAGATTAGAGTCCGCACTCATAACCACTACACCAATTTGGTGATGTACATAGTCTGGAGATCAATTGTGATTCTGGGAGATCTCTAGCGCCCCCCCCCCTCCCCAGAAGTTGGCAACTCTAGGGACAAGAGCCCCCCCC
>NW_015165878.1:55817-67819 GCF_001447785.1 Gekko japonicus | reverse complement strand
CCCCGCTTCCCAGCAGGCCCCTCTGTTGTCCCAGCAACTGGTGCCCCGTCCACTGCATCCCATCTGCCTCTGGCGTCAGGCGGCGGTTATCTGTGCAACAGCTGTCTGTTTCCTCCAGACCTCAGCAATATTTTCGGCTTCCTGGCAAGGCAAGGCGCTTGTGTGTGCAGGGGAGCCGGGCCGCGTTTCCTCTTTCAAAGGGAAGTTGCCTTTTTAGAAAACAAAAAACGATCATGCTTAGTTGCAAGACCTGAAGGAAGGACAGTCGGTTTTTCAGAAGGCCGGATGGCAGGGGAGGGCGGTTTCTCTTAAGGAGCAAGGGGCAGTCTGGAAAGAAAGATGTGCACAGAGGTGGGAAAAGCAACAGCTCAGCCACTGGATGCTCACATCTGAACATTCGAAAAGAAACAGCTGGTGGAGCACAGTTGCTTCATTTTAGGGCTGTCGGAGCAAGAAGCCGTCAGGAAACCCACCCGGCTGGCTGTGTCTAGTTTAGGGGTGCCAACCTCCAGGGGGTGGCTGGAGATCTCCTGGGATTTACAGCTGATCTCCAGACGACAGAGATCAGTTTAGTGTAGTGGTTAGGTGCGTGGACTCTAATCTGGGAGAACCGGGTTTGATTCCCCACTCCTCCACTTGCACCTGCTGATGTGACCTTGGGTCAGTCACAAGCTCTGGCACAGCTGTCCTTGAAAAAGAGCAGTTTGTGTCAGAGTTCTCTCAGCCCCACCCACCTCACAGGGTGTCTGTTGTGGGGAGGGGAAGGGAAAGGAGTTTGTAAGCCGCTCTGAGACTCCTTTGGGTAGTGAAGGGCGGGGTATAAATCCAATGTCTTCTTCTTCTTCTTCTTCAGTTCCCCTGGAGAAAATGGCTGCTTTGGAAGTGGACTCTGTGGTGTTATGTCCCATTGAAGAGAGTCAGTTTGGCGCAGTGGTTAAGAGTGCAGACTCTAATCTGGGAGAACCGGGTTTGATTCCCCACTCCTCCACTTGCACCTGCTGATGTGACCTTGGGTCAGTCACAAGCTCTGGCACAGCTGTCCTTGAAAAAGAGCAGTTTGTGTCAGAGTTCTCTCAGCCCCACCCACCTCACAGGGTGTCTGTTGTGGGGAGGGGAAGGGAAGGGAAAGGAGTTTGTCAGCCGCTCTGAGACTCCTTTGGGTAGTGAAGGGCGGGGTATAAATCCAGCCTCCTCCTCCTCCTCCAATATTTTCTTGACATACAAATGACAGAACACATCTGGACATTTATTTAAAACTCTGATAGCTGCTCCCAGTACAGAGGCACGTAAGAACACAAGAAGAGAAGAGCCCTGCTGGATCAGACCAGTGGTCCATCTAGTCCAGCATTCTGTCTCACAGTGGCCAACCAGTTCCTCTGGAGGTCCAAAGAGCAATGGGCTCTAATCTGGAGAGCTGGGTTTGATTCCCCACTCCTCCTCTACAGGAAGCCAGTTGGGTGACCCTGGGCCAGTCACAGTTCTCTCAGAACTCTCTCAGCCCCACTTACCTCACAGGGTGTCTGTTGTAGGGAGGGGAAGGGAAAGGGATTGTAAGCCGCTAGACTCTCTTCTTCTCCTCCTCTCCTCCCCCCAAACCCCGCCCTCTTCAGGCCCCGCCTCCAAAATCTCCAGCTATTTCCCAAGCTGGCATTGGCAGCCCTAAGCTTTATGTGAAAGTGGGGGCCAGTTCCTTTTAACAGGGCCCTGGAAGGATTCTAGACACTTACATGGCCCTTTTTATAGCCAAGGTGACAGGAACAGAAATAAATCTTTCTGACTTGTAGCACGTGATTGTCCTCTGAGTAGACAGATTCATGGAGGAGAGATCTCTCAATGGCTACTAGCCGTGGTGACTGAGGGGAACTTCCACGTTTAGAGGCAGTCAAGCTCTGAGTCCCAGGGCCAGGAGGCAACGTCTGCCCACCCTGTTGTTGGTCCTCCAGAGGAACTGGTTGGCCACTGTGTAAAGTAACACAAGGGGTACAGCAATGGATAATCACAAAGACAAACAAAATTGCTGCAGATGTGCATACAATTAGAAAATAGTTGGCAATAATATAGAACAACAATAGAATTCTAAGATGTTTTAATACTTGTTTTCAGCAAAGAGCGCCATCGAGATGACGTCGAGATGAGCAGAAACGCAGATTACAAACTTCTCGAGTTCTAGCGTTTGTTTCGATACAGTTCTTTGTCAAACAAATCTCAGAATCTCAGTTCTTTAATGCTCTTCATACGAATACTTCACAAGAAGGAATTCCTAAATCCAGAAACTTTTCCAAACAGCTTTGGACTAACAATTTTCAACTTCCATCGGACAGACCGATGAAGAGCATTAAAGAACTGAGATTCTGAGATTTGTTTGATAAAGAACTGTATCGAAACGAACGCTAGAACTCGAGAAGTTCGTAATCCGCGTTTCTGCTCATCTCGACGTCATCTCGATGGCGCTCTTTGCTGAAAACAAGTATTAAAACATCTTAGAATTCTATTGTTCTATATTATTGCCAACTATTTTCTAATTGTATGCACATCTGCAGCAATTTTGTTTGTCTTGGCCACTGTGTAAGACAGGATGCTGGACGCGATGGACCATTGGTCTGATCCCGCCGGGCTCATCTTATGATGGCGGGAAACAGGGAAGCCCCTGCACCCATTCTAATAGCCTGTGCAAACTTGCGGCATCAGACCAGGATGTGCAAGGCCCAGGTTCAGATCTTCTCTCTGTCCCAAAGAGGTCCTACTATCCCTTCCCCTTAACCCAACAAGCTCTGCCTCCAGACCTATGAAGTACCAACTGTTGGCTACTAAAGTCCACCTTCCAAGCTTTGGGAGGTATGGCTAGCTGAATTATAAGGCTTGGTAGCGTATGGTGGTGTTTCTGCCGCTCGTAAGTCGTACCCCTGCTGGAAACAGGGCCATTTTTGCAACTCCCCAGTCTTCTCAACGAATTTCCCTTCTTTTCAAGTTTTTCTCTTGGGCTGTCACCCATCACCAGGGGTTTTCACCAGATACATTCTGTATTCATTCCCCCCCCTGCACCAGTACGTCTCGCATCAGGCATTAAAGCGAGGGTGCTAGGAAATGGGAAACTGCTCCTCTTAAAAAAATAATAATGAAACAAACAGAACATTTCAGCCCACATTGGATCTGGCTGTACTTATTAAAAACTGGTTGTGCATATCTCTGATCACGACCCCAAGCAGGTAATTTAATAGCAACTGCTCCAGTGATGCTTTACAGTGTTTGTCAGCATTAGTAACCATAACAGCAAAAACATGAAATACCAGTGCGAGGAGGCAACATCAGACAGGCCTCAGCTTCTATGCCCTGTTGCTGGACCTCCTGAGGAACTGTTTGGCCACAGTGTGAGATGGGATGCTGGACTAGGTTAGGGCTGCCGGCCTCCAGGTGGGAAGAAGCCAAAAATGCATAACCTTATAAACCCCTCATAAATTCTTCTGTTATCGCTCACACGCTAACGAATACTGCGCGATGAAAAGAATTTGTTTCACAATATTTGCTTTATCTGAGCATGTAGCAATCCCAATTCTTATCAATTACTACTTATCAGCTCTTGAAGGAAACATTCCATGTTGACTCTAATAACAGAACCCAAGGTGAAGCAAATACTGTGAAATGAATTATTTTCATCGCGCAGTATTCGTTAGTGTGTGAGCGACAGTACAAGAAAATTTTCTACAGAATTACTACAGTAAATGTTTTTGCAACTTATCTTTTCATTATTTTTGTCATGGATGTTGTTTCTGGAATTCCTCCTTCTCCTCCTCCTCAGCCTCCAGGTGGGGCCTGGGGATCTCCTGTTTTTACAACTGATTTCCAGCTGACAGAGATCAGCTCCCCTGGAGAAAATGGCTGCTTTGAAGGGTGGACTCTATGGCATTGTACCATGCTGAAGTCACCGCCAAACCCTGCCCTCTCCCGGACCCACCCCCAAAATCTCCAGGTATTTTCCAACCCAGGCCTGGCAACCCTAGACTAGATGGACCAGTGGTCTGATCCAGCAGGGCTATTCTGATCTTCTTAAGACTTCCTGCCTGAAGCACCCCTCTGTAACATTCAGACAGCTCTGTCCATCACCAACAGAATGTAGCTTATGCAAAAACATTTACTTTTTGGCCTGGTGACAATTGCTACCTGGCAATGGGATCAAGAGGGAGCGGAAGGCAGCATGGTATAGCCCGATCTTGCCAGGTCTGGTGCGCTTAGCGGGGGCAGTACTTGGACGGGAGACCGCCAAGGAAGGCTCTGCAGAGGAAGGTCCTCAGAGGCAAACCTTCTCTGCTTCTCACTTGCCCTGAAAGCCCCTTGCTGGGGTCACCCACCATATGTCGATTGCAACTTGAGGGCACGTAGGTACGTAATGGGATGTGGGAAGGGCTTTTCACAGCCAAGGCGCCACCACTGAAAAGACCCTGCTGACTTCAGAAAGCATCTGCAAACAGATCAGGGTCTCCAAAGGAGATTTTGGCTAGTGGGTGGACTCAGACGGGGGCAGACTCCACTACGAGCCCCCTGGAAGAAGAGCAAGGGGGGGCGAACAATGTAATCAGTTCATTCCCTCAGCCTCACAGCCCATTCTCTAATCTGCTTTCAATCCAGATGATATCCGGTTGTTTGGTTTTGTCCGATTTACCACTGGGGACGCCATGAGCAAGCGGGTCAAGTTTGCCCTGATCACTTGGATTGGGGAGAGTGTCAGCGGTCTGCAGAGAGCCAAAACAGGCACAGACAAGACTTTGGTTAAAGAAGTCGTACAGGTAAGTTGTTTGGAATGTTCAGCCTGGAAATGTCGACAGTCGAAGTCCTTTGAAGTCAAATGCCTTGAATCATTAGCGCAGACTTTTGGATGTTATTGTGCAATGGGGGTAGATCCAGGTGGTCAGCCGTGTTGGTCTGAAGTAGTAGAACAAATTTAAAGTCCAGTGGCACCTTTAAGACCAACAAAGTTTCACAACTGTTGACCTTATAACTTTAGCTTGTTATTTAGTTTGTCTTTGCATATCTTAAAACATCTTCATCATGTTATGCAGGGCTATTTTGGGGCAGGAACGCACAGGAACGGAGTTCCGGCTGGCTCCCAAGTTGGCCACACCCAGCAGGAACTCATTAGCATAATAGGCCACACCCAACAGCAGAAACTCATTAGGACTGGCTACATTAGGGGTGTGTGGCCTAACATGCAAAGGAGTCCCTGCTACAAAAAAGCCCTGGGTTTTGACAACAAAGTAAACAAAGTAAGAAGCAAAAGGTGGGTGTGTCTGGATGACCACACTTCTGCGAACATGAGGTGTGTGGCCTAATATTCTAATGAGCTGTGCTTTCAAGGGTGTGTCCTAATAAGCAAATGAATTTCTGCTGTTGGGTGTGGCCTATTATGCTAATGAGTTTCTGCTGGGCTTTTTCTACCAAAAAAGCCCTGATGTTACGTGTTAATTTACTGCTCAGCCTCTGTCTATATGTTTGAACCTTACCTTCCATTCCAATGTTTTTGAAAAAATGTGCATGCACACAAAAGCTCTTACCTTGAATAAAACTTTGTTGGTCTTAAAGGTACCACTGGACTCTAAATTTGTGCAATGGGGGGTTACTAAAGTTGGTAAGTTGTAATTCTTTTTCCTTATTAGAACCAGCTGGGCCTAAGTTTACCAACCGGTTAGAAAAAAAACAACAGTTCCTTTTAAAAGCTCTGTGCCTTTGAAGGCAAAGGAATTGGCTCTGCTGTGACTTTAAAACCTTTGCAGCCAGTTTTAACTTTCATTTTCAGTCCAGGCTCTCGTGTGCCCTAAAAGCAGTTTCTCTAAATGCTGCTGCTGTCTTGTCCACTTCCCATTTCCCTTCCGATATCTCTAGAGTAGCCAGAAAAGTCACACTTTCATTCATGCTGAATAATGCACTTTAAACTGACTTCCACTGGACTTTCGCTATTGCTTGCAAGTAGAGTTTGCCATTTCACGCAGTAGAATCCAGTTACAAAGTGCACTAAAAGCGGATTGAAAGTGCATTATTCCGTGTGCGTAAAAGCAATGACTTAGCATCTTCTGCTGACTCTTCTCGATTCTCAGACACAGAATGCCACCTTATCCAAGGTTGGGGTAGCTCAGGATTGGCTACTGCGAACGACAACGACAGCTCTCTGCGGCCTCGAGCAGAGAAAGGTCCTTAAACGGGAGATACTGTTATCAACCCTGGCTGCATTCTTGTCCCACAAACAAATTGGATTCCTTGCACCAGTCACTAAGGCCTCTAAGGCTAGCAGCCAAGCAGACTTTTCGGAGGCAAGGTTTGCCCGGGGTGTTATTCAGCCTTTGCTTCTTGTAGTGCTGCCGAGCGATTCAGGTTATTGCCGCATCCCGGCCTGCGATAAATGGTCACGCTTGTTTGTGGGACCCAGAGTCTCCGGCACAGACACAATAGCTGTGATTCATTCCTAGGGCAATGCCGAGGACAGGATGGGGGGCGGGGGGGTGAGAGGCAAGCGGAGAGTTTCTTGGCTTTGAAATGTGTGTCTTAGGGCTGCAGCTTCAAAAGAACTAGAAACTTGTTGGGAGTGGAACGGACAGTGGGCACTTTCCCTCTTATGCGTCAACAAGGCTGTGTTTGTTTTGCTTACAGAATTCTGTACTCACAAACACATGAAGCTGCCTTCTACTGAATCGGACGCTGAGTCCATCAAAGTCAGTATTGTCCACCCAGACTGGCAGCAGCAGCTCTACAGGGTCTAAGGCAGAGGTCTTTCACCTACAGCCAGATCCAGATCTTTTAACTGGAGAAGCTGGGGATTGAACCTAGAACCTTCTGCATGCCAAGCAGAGGCTCTACCACTGAGCCACAGCCCCTCCCAAGGAGCAAAACCCATCCACTTGAGGGGAAATGACAAGACCCAGAAGCTTATACTAGAATAAAATTGCGCTGGTCTTTAAGGTGTTTAGGGTTGTCAGCCTTCTGGTGGGTTCTGGAATGACAGTGGATCTCCAGCCAGTTTGGTATAGTGGTTAGTAGTGTGGACTCTAATCTGGGAGAACCGGGTTTGATTCCCCACTCCTCCACATGCAGCTGATGGTGTGACCTTGGGTCAGTCACAAGTTCTCTCAGAGCTGTTCTCTCAAGGGCAGTCCTCAAAGGAGCTCTCTCAGTCCCACCTACCTCACTGGGTGTCTGTTGTGGGGAGGGGAGGGGAGGGGAAAGGAGGTTGTAAGCCGCTCTGAGACTCCTTCGGGTAGTGAAGGGCGGGATATAAATCCAACCTCTTCTTCTTCTATAGAAATCAGTTTCCCTGGAGAAAATGGCTGCTTGGGGCATGTGTGGATTTTATGACCCTCCCCTCCCCAAACCCCACCCTTCCAAGGCTCCACCCCCCAAATCCCCTGGTATTTCCTAGCCCAGAACTGGCAACCCTAAAGGTGTTACGGACACCCTCATTTAAAGCCTCCCACTGAGCTTCATGGTCAATGGAGGATTTGAATACGAGTCTCCAGAGACTGAAGCTCTCACCCAGTGATCCCCAACATGGTGCTCGTGGGCTCAGTGTCAGCTGCCAGTGGGTTTCCTGCTGCCCACTGGCTTCGCCCCCAAAGCAGACATTCAATCCTGACTCAAGTTTTCTCTGTTTCTCTGGAGTGAGACCAGGAGATGTTTTACCTTTGAAGGAATACTCATACACAGGAGGACACTTGCAGCATCTGTTTCAACAGAAGGATAGTGTCCAGATCATGCGAAGTGATGGTACCCAGGGCTTTTTTGGTAGAAAAAACCCAGCAGGAACTCATTAGCATAATAGGCCACACCCAGCAGCAGACTCATTAGCCTATTAGGCCACACCCCCATGTTACCAGAACTGTGGTCATCCAGCCACACCCACGTTTTGCTTCTTATTCTGTTTACCTTGTTTGTTGTCAAAACCCAGGGCTTTTTTTGTAGCAGGAACTCCTTTGCATGTTAGGCCACACACCCCTAATGTAGCCAATCCTAATGAGTCTCTGCTGTTGGGTGTGGCCTGTTATGCTAATGAGTTCTTGCTGGGCGTGGCCAGCTCGGGAGCCAGCCGGAACTCCGTTCCTGTGCGTTCCTGCCCAAAAATAGCCCTGATGGTACCACTTTGCTCTGGTTCTAGAGTATTGTGTTCAGTTTTGGGCACCGCCATTTAAGAAGGATATAGACAAGCTGGAACATGTCCAGAGGAGGGCAAGAAAGCTGGTGAGGCGTATGGAGACCAAGTCCGATGAGGAAAGGTTGAAGGAGCTGGGAATGTTTAGCCTGGAGAGGAGATGACTGAGAGGTGACATGATAACCATCTTCAAGTACTTGAACGGCTGTCATAGAGAGGATGGTGCGGAGTTGTTTTCTGCCGCCCCAGAAGGTCGGACCAGAACCAACGGGTTGAAAGTGAATCAAAAGAGATTTCAGCTAAACATTAGGAGGAACTTCCTGACAGCTAGAGCAGTTCCTCAGTGGAACAGGCTTCCTTAGGAGGTGGTGGGCTTTCCATCTTTGGAGGTTTTCAAGCAGAGGCCAGATGCCCCTCTGACAGCCATGCTGATTCTGTGAACTCGGGCAGGTCATGAGAGGGAGGTCAGGAAGGGCTGCCTCAGGGCTTAGTTCTTGTGGCCCTTTCTTACATGACCAGGGAAATGTTGATTGCCACTTTGGGGTCAGGAAGCAACTGGTTGTTGTTTTTTGCCATCTTCTGGGGTCCCTGGGGGTGGGGGGGGAGGTATTTGTGAATTTCCTGCATTGTGCAGGGGTTGGACTAGATGACCCTGGAGGTCCCTTCCAACGCTATGATTCTAATATCCCTACTTTTGGGGATCGGACCCAGTATTCCACAGCAGCCGTTCTGTGACGGTGCCCACTCCCTGTTCTCTAAACTGCCCACAGACGAGACGAGACTGGCGATGGCCTGCTCTGACCCCTCCGCCCCGATGCCCCTCCCTCCCCTTTCCTAATATCGCTTTCAGTTAGTTTCCCTTTTCTGCTTTCTGTAGAATTTTGCCAAAGAGTTCGTGATCAGCGACCACAAGGAACTGGACGAAGACTACATCAAGGGCGAGCTGAAGAAAGCCGGGGGTGCGAATTACGACGCGCAGGCGGAGTGAACGCGCTCTGGCTTCCTGGCGCCGCAGGCCCGGATCAGGAAGGGGGGGGGAAGAGAAGCACAACAGATCTTCAAAATCAAAACGGAGAGAGAAGCCAAGGCCAGGGGGAGGGAAGCCTTTGCACCCCGCAAAGCCCTTTCGAAGCCCCTTCCTGCCTCCCCAAACACACCTCGACTTCTCATTCCATCCAGTGAAATCATCTCCTTTGCCTTTGATCTCTCCTTTTCACTTTTTTTTCTTCTCAATCTGTCTCTTTCAAGAAGTGTCACACGGCTCTTAGGCACAGGTCGCCCTGTTCTCTCAAAGTTCCGTTCTCGGGGCTTGCTCCGAACTCGCTGGATCCGTTCTTGCTCGTCCCCAATGTTTTAGAGAGCAAACGGGAGGTTCACGCACAACCTCCAACGGTAGAAGACCTCCCAGAAGTTACAAACACAGAATGAGTTAGCTGCAGTCTGAGCTTACAAACTTTTATTGCAAAGCGAATGCCACTGGGTCGGGGGAGGCTTACTCCCAAATATATCTGCCCAACATTGCACCCATGCATCGCAGCTCTGAACCCGGTCCTTGAAACCTGACACACACACACACCCCGCTGCATTCAATGGGGCCTGTTCTCAAAGAAGCTTGTAGTGGATTGTGATCTTAGCAGCCACGCCAGTGTTATCTCTGAACTTACGCCAGGCTAAACTCATTGCTCCAGTGTAGAAGACATGCTTGTGTAAGAGGTTTAGGGTGCAATTCCATTGCAGTTAGTCCAGCCTAAGCCCCTGGAAGCTAATGGATTTAGACTGGAATAATTGTCCACAAAATGGAACTGTTAGTCAGTATCCTATAGCTTTGCAGCTGCGGTTACTCCAGTATGCAGAGTTGCCAGCTCTGGGGTTCAGAAATACCTGGAGATTTTGGGGGTGAACCCTGAGGAGGGCAGGATTTGGGGAGGGGGGGGACTTCAATGGGGCACAAAGCCATAGAGTCCCACCTTCCCAGGCAGCCCTTTTCTCCAGGGGAACTGATGTCCGTCACCTGGAGATCAGTTGTAACCCCAGATCTCCAGCTGCCACCTGGAGACTGGCAACACTACCAATGTGGGATTTTGCCGTTTGTTTGTTTGTTGGCCAGTTGGGCCGTTTTTGATTTGAGGATGGGCATCATTTTGTTTGGCAGTCCAAGCTCGTTATCGCAGAAATTGGACACAAGCTTTGGTATCCAGCAGGGATGATATTGATTAGCGGAGAGGAAGCAACCTGGATTTCAGTTCTCAAAGAAACAGGAAGGAATATAATTTGCCTTAACAGAATTGCTTGGCTGTGTGCTTTGGAAACTCCCTCTCCTAAAGGAAGGGTCTTTTTTTCTTTGTTCAATTTGTCTTTTTTTAAAGTTGCTATAACAAAGTAAAGAGGGGATGGGAAGCCAACTATCAGATCATTTGATTGTGCTATTTTGTACTAGTGGTTTGTTTTTTAAAAATCTCTGCATTTGTGTCTTGAATATTGTAGCGTACGGAATCATTGCCGCAGAGGAGACTCAGAGGAATTCAGCGGCATGGTAGTGCTACTTGCCGCTATGGAAAATGCCGTCTCTGAGTAAACTCCCGCTGTTTCCAAGGGGCTTGCACAGAAATACATACAAGCCAAGCTGAAAAAGTGTGCTCCTTCATCCATCATTTGGAAAATCAAATTTGGTGTCGGAGGGTATGTCTACGCTGCAAATTTAAACCAGTTTCAAACTTATTTGGCGGCCAAGTCACTCAAATAGGCTTTGTGAATTGCAATTCTCCATCGAGGTGGGTGCTATCTATCAAAATTTCCGGCACTTTTAGAAAGTTAGGAATCCAATGCTTTGCTGGGGGGACCCCTGCCAACTTCAGCACTTCCAAACTGGTTTAAATTTTAGGCAGAGACGTGTCCTGGAGTTTGACAGTTGCCTCATTTTTTATATAAAAAAAATATGTGACCCCAAAGTAGGAACCGAATAGGCTTTTGAATTGGCCGTAGTCAGCTGATTGTTGGCAGAAGTTAAAAAAATAACATAGCTGGTTGTTTTTTTAAAAAGTTACAATTGGAATACTTTTTTGTGTTTTACAACCCCCCCCCCCTAAGGATTATCAATGGGATTGTGCTTGGGGGGAGACAATGTACTCTTTTTGACTTTGGGGAGAAAGTCATCTCCTGTCAAATAAAAATGTTTCTTTTTTTCTCCTCCTGAAATGATTATTTATTTATACGGGGCCCTCAACATGCACAACACTTTTTAAATGGCCAAAAAGCAAAGGGAAGGGTATCAAAAGGAGAGTATCAAGAGGAGACATATAAATACGCATACAAAAATTAGAAACAAAGCACAAGAAGTATCAAGATATGCTATAAACAATGAAAAAATGGGATTACAAAAAGTAGAAAACAACACAACGAGAGCAAGAGAATACATGAAATAAGCCATGGGATAGACTGTAATCCTGTTCCCTTTTATAAATATGCCAGGGTCCTCATTGGGCAGACAATGAGAGGCAGTTTGGTACAGTGGTGAAGTACGCGGACTCTAATCTGGGAGAACCGGGTTTGATTCTCCACGCCACCACCTGCAGCTGCTGGATGACCTTGGGCAAGCCGTAGTTCCGGCAGAGCTGTTCCCTCAAGGACAGTTCTGGAAAGAGCTCCCTCAGCCTTGCCTACCTCACAGGGAGTCTATTGTGGGAAGGGAAAGGAGTTTGTAAGCCTCTCTGAGACTCCGAGTGAAGGGCGGGGTTATCAATCCAACCTCTTCTTCTCTTCTTCTTCAAAAGGTTAGGTGCGTACCCTTCTGCATGCAGGTAGGCTCATACATGGTTTAAGCAAACGGTCTCTGCATTGTAGCTTGCAAAATTTCCTACGGGTAACCAAAGGTGTA
>NW_015165878.1:49703-54463 GCF_001447785.1 Gekko japonicus | reverse complement strand
AACCCCCTGCACTCTGCAGGAGCACAGCCGAAAGAGAGCCCTACAACATACCCGAAAGAGGGTCAGACAGCCTCCGCTTGGAAACGTTCAGCGAAGGAGCACCCACCACCTCCCGAGGCGGTCTGTTCCACTGCTCAACCACTCTGACAGTTAGGAAGTTTCTCCGGATATTCAGTCGGTATCGACTCCCTTGTAATTTCCACCCATTAGATCTCGTCTTGCAATCTGGAGCAAGAGAGAATAGATCTGCTCCATCTTCTACACATGACAGCCCTTCAGATACTTGAAGACTGCAATCATGTCCCCTCTAAGCCTTCTCTTTCCC
This sequence comes from Gekko japonicus, assembly GCF_001447785.1. Taxonomy (NCBI): domain Eukaryota; kingdom Metazoa; phylum Chordata; class Lepidosauria; order Squamata; family Gekkonidae; genus Gekko; species Gekko japonicus. The sequence goes on along the minus strand of NW_015165878.1, from coordinate 54,138 downwards.
AGGCTAAACATACCCAACTCTTTCAGCCTTTCCTCGTAAGACGGATTCCAACCCTCTCACCATCCTGGTTGCCCTCTTCTGGACACACTCAAGCTTGTCAACATCCTTCCTAAAACATCCTTCTGAAGAAGTATGCCTTGCACACGAAAGCTTATACACAGAATACAACTTTGTTGGTCTTAAAGGTGCCATGGGACTCTGACTTCTTTCCAGTAGTCCTCTAGTCCATCCTCATACATTTATTTATTTTTAGATAGTTACATTATTTATCATCCACCTTTCTCACAGGGACTCAAGGCGAATTACAGAGTGAGTCCGTGCAGTCGATAGAATGGGTCATTCAATAACCAAATAGCTAGCAATCCAAAACAGTCCAGTGGAGCCTGAGTGGTGGGTGTTGCCTTCTGACACACTTCCGGTGATGTCAGGGGGTGTGGCATATGCAAATAAGTTATGCTAATGAGCTCCTGCACCTCTTTTTCTACTAAATGACCCCTGCACATGACACATGAAGTGGTACAGAAATGACATAAGTAGGATCCTCCATGCAATAAGCTATGCACAGCAGTACAGACCACAGTCCCTAATCCATCTATGCAAGCAAATGTATAAAACCATTTTATACAGCGAATCCTGTTACCTGCACAGAAAAGCCCTCTTGAATACTTCAGTTTTGTGTCGTTTGTGGAAAGCCAGGAGGGGGGACCTCCTCGGGTAGGTCGTTCCACGAGGCGGGAACCACAACCGAGAAAGTGCATGTGTGGACACTTACTGATTTTGCCCATTTGCAGGTTGCCATCTGTAGAAGCCCGTGTTGGCTTCAGCTTTCCAGTGCCAGCCACTCAGGGCTATTTTTGTGCAGGAACGCACAGGAACGGAGTTCCGGCTGTCTCCCGAGTTGGCCACGCCCAGCAGGAACTCATTAGCATAATAGGCCACACCCAACAGCAGAAACTCATTAGGATTGGCTACATTGGGGGTGTGGCCTAACATGCAAAAGAGTTCCTGCTACAAAAAAAGCCCTGGGTTTTGACAACAAACAAGGTAAACAGAATAAGAAGCAAAAGGTGGGTGTGGCTGGATGACTATACTTCTAGTAACATGGGGGTGTGGCCTAATGTGCTAATGAGCTGTGCTGTCAGGGGTGTGGCCCAATAGGCTAATGAGTACCTGCTGTTGGGTGTGGCCTATTATGTTAATGAGTTCCTGCTGGGCTTTTTCTACAAAAAAAGCCCTGCAGCCACTGATGTATCTTTCCCCCGCAAACTGGCAAAGTAAAGGCTGAGAGGCTGGCTCATGTTGTGGTTAAGGATGTCCAGTTGTGACCTGGGCGGCTTGGGTTCAAATCCTCACGCTCCCACAAAACTCACTGGGTGATCATGGGCCAGTCAGATCTTTAGGGGCCAATCAGAAGCCCTGCTGGGCAAAAATTCCACTGGGCCCAGGTCGCTTTCTAAAACCGCTTGGTGGTTTCAAAGAAAGCTGTGGTGCCCGCGGGCACCATGTTGGAGACCCCTAGGCTAGACAGATGAGTAGGTAGCTGAGTCCTCTGAGTCAGGCAGCAGATGAGAGCTTTGATGTACACCCATATATCGAGTGTGCTCAGCCTTGTGCTGTTTGGTGTAATGATTAAGTGTGCGGACACTAATCTGGGAGAACCGGGTTTGATTCCCCTCTCTTCCACATGCAGCTGCTGGTGTGACCATGGGTAAGCCATAGTTCTGTCAGGGCTGTCCATGAAAGAGCAGTTTCTTCATGAACAAAAATGGTGATTGAGCCTGAGAGAATCATAAAGTATTATTTTAGCATCTGACCTTTTTAATATGAATAAATAATCAAAAACGGACCCAAGGGATGTAGGAAGTTTTGATGGGAGAATGTCATTTTCTGACATATATTGAAGAGCCCTTGACCAGACCGCAACAAACCGATCAAAACCTTTAGCCGTATTTTGCGTGACTTGTATAAGTTTTTTCTAAAATAAACTGAAATTAAACTCACTTTAGGTTGGTTTTGATGGATACAAAGGTTACTTTGTGGATTGTGTTAGAGTATCTTGTTTACTCCGTGTCTATTCTTGGACTTTACAGTCCTGTCTTCACCTCATATCCTGCTGATTGACTGTAATGCATTTTTGTTTTTCTTTGCTGTTCTGTTGCATTTCTCTCAATAAAAAATTAAAAACTTTTAAAAAAAGAAAGAGCAGTTTCTCTCAGCTCTCTCTCAGACCCGCCTACCTCACAGGGTGTCTGTTGTGGGTGGGAGGGGAAGGGAAAGGAGTTTGTAAGCCGCTCTGAGACTCTGAGTGAAGGGCGGGGTATAAATCCAATCTCTTCTTCTTCATCTTCTTGTGAGTAACTCCACTGCTTCTTTCTCACTTATCGAAGCGCTGCTAACAGCAATGACTGGGCCAGACTCAGACGGCTTATTCAGTTTGTTCAAGATAGGTCACCGCATGAGTCAGTCTCTAGCAGTAGAAAAAAGCAAGAGTCCAGCAGCCCCTTAAAGACTGATAAAATTTGTGGCAGGGGAGGAGCTTCCATTAGTCACGGCTCACGTCTTCAAGAATTGAGCCGTGACTCACAAACACCCCTCCCCTGCTACAAATTTTATTAGTCTTTAAGGTGCTATGGGACTCTTGCTTATTTTATTTATATCTTCGATTTCTACCACTTATTCAGTGATTGGGGATCCCAAACCAATGAGTCCCTGAAACAGTGTCTGAAGGAGCTCCATCCAGGGGTCATCTAGTAGGAAAAGAGGCGCAGGAGCTCATTAGCATAACTTATTTGCATATGGCACACACCCCTGACATCACCGGAAGTGTGTCAGAGGGCAACACCCACTGTAATTTACCTGGCTGCTTCTTCCTCCTCGTGGCCCAGGGCTGCTGGGAGCAGGGGGTGGGGCTTGTTGCATGTGCCCGCCCCCTGGGCTCTTTACTGCTGGAACTCTGCTCCTGTGCGCTCCTGCAGGAAATGACCCCTGGCTCCATCCAAGAAAGGGGCTGAGAAGATTAACTCCTGTCTGCCACTGGCCTTTTCTAAGTGGCCGGCTGGGACATGAACTGGAAGATGACCCCTTTCTCACTCCCGGCACTGCAGCCAAGGCCCTCTCCTCGCAACCTCTAGGACAGCCGTCTCTGAGCCACAGATTCTTTTTCTACACCCCAGGCCTCATTAAGCCGGATTAACAGGTTGGCAAACAGCATCGCCTGGAACCCCACAGCGATGCTTCTAATCTTTCCCGCCCTGACCCTGAAGGGGACTTAATGCTCATATGGCAGCCATCGCACGGCATTTGTCGCTTTAACAGAAGATTTTCCCATGTGCCCTGGACCAAATTGCAAAGACGGGGTAAATAATTTCTCACTTCCTCCTCTAGGCTCTTGGGCCCGCTGTTCCAGAATTTGCAAAAAATTGCAAGTAGCTAAATAGGTACCACTTCGGTGGGAAGGTAACAGCGTTCCATGTGCCTTTGTGTTTAGTCATGCCGGCCACATGATCACGGAAACGTCTTCGGACAGCGCTGGCTCTTCGGCTTTGCAACGGAGATGAGCACCGCAACCCTAGAGTCGGATTTGACTGGCTTTCGAGCAAGGGAACCTTTACCTTTACCTTTTACCACAGTGGAGAGAAAAGCAGAAAAGGTTTCCCACTTTGATGCTGTCATTCAGGTATTTCTCACACAGGATTGACCACTGGACTGCTGGAGCCGAAGACACAGCTGTGTGGCTGAGGCACTCCGTTCAATTTTGGGATTGGTCCATAGCCGTCTCCTTATCGGGATTATGCTAACCATCCTCAATCCTCAGAGATGAGAAACTTGAGGTCAACATCTAAGATGAGTTTTTACTTCATGGTTCTGCCGCTCCCAGAGGCTGCTGGTCACGAGGAGACCGTACACGCCCAAAGACACAAATTCCAATACAGGCCTGATGTGTGTTTTTTAAAAAGAGGTTTTACAACAAAATCTTTTGTCTGTTTGAAACCGCAGAGCAGGGTAGGCCTATGGTACAAATTCAAATCTAATTGTGTGGGAGAAACGGGGGAGGGGGGATTGATAACACAGTGGATTATATTTGGGAAAACAAACATCTTTGGAGAAGGGATGTGTCCGAATAGCCAAAAAGAGGCATGCAGGTTGAAAGGTTTGTGGAAGGAATTTATGGGTTGGTGCGGGGAGGCGGAGGGGGCTCGATTGGGGGGATGGGCCATGGGGTGGCAGGGTCTTGAGGGGGGTTGATTGGCATGGGGTGGGGAGAGCCTCCTTCCCTCCCCATCTGTTTGCCCTCTTTCTTTCTTTCTTCCTTCCTTCCTTCCTTCCTTCCTTCCTTCCTTCCTTCCTTCCTTCCTTCCTTCCTTCCTTCCTTCCTTCCGTCCTTTCTGCCCTTTTTTACTTCTCTCTTTCTTTCCTCCTTCTTTCCTTCTCTCCT
>NW_015165878.1:42674-49020 GCF_001447785.1 Gekko japonicus | reverse complement strand
CCCTCCCTAGCCCCAGGCAGGCAGGGGTGGGGAGAGGCGGGGGGGGAGCAACTTATCCTCCCTCTTTTCCTGCCTCCTCCTGGCTGAATGAGAGCTGGAAGCGGGGTGGCCGGAATCAGGGGGCGGGGTTTCATCATGTGCCCCACCCCCTGCACCTCACCCAGGGGAACTGCGTTCCCCCGCGTTCCCCCCCAAAATGACCTCTGAAACTGAGTCAAACATTTATATTACTTTCTTTTTCTTTAACTCTTAAATTTAACTGTCTAGGAACAGTACCCCCCAATCATCCCCTTTCAGAGTTCTCAAAGGCACAATTCAGAGTCCTTCAGCCTTCACTTCTCCTTTCCTCGTCTCTTCCGCAGCTTATAAGGACTTTTTGGAGCGGCTGCCCCTTGCTCTGTCAGAGAGTCCTCTCCGGAAGAACCCGAGTCCAGCTCGCCACTAGACTTGCTGTCCTCTTCTTTTTTCCCCCGTCCTCTGGTCTTCCCAGCTGAACCCTTAGGAATTCTTGAGCTTTCCGAACAGAGTCAATATAACCTGGAAGTCTTGTTGGTCTCTAAGGTGCTAGTGGACTCACAGAGAGCGGACATAAAGATGCCAATTTTTTAAAAGCATGCTTCTAAATCATTCCCATTGAACTAATAGGAAAATATGGAGTACAATTAAATATACATTGACTCTGGTGGTGGTGGTGGGGAACCACAGATGCACAATTTGGAAACGGTTTTTATCTCCAGATGCGATTTTCGGAGCTGCGGTGGCTCAAGTGGTTAAGATGCTGAACTGCAGGCTGTGGAAGGCCAGTAGTTCAGCAGTTCGAGACCCGAGTGTGCCGCAAGATGGAGTGAGCTCCCGTCTCTAGTTCCAGCTCCTGCCAACCTAGCAGTTCGAAAGCAAGACATTGCAAGTAGATAAATAGGTACCACTTCGGTGGGAAGGGAACAGCGTTCCGTGCGCCCTGGTGTTTAGTCATGCTGGCCACATGACCACGGAAACGTCTTCGGACAGCGCTGGCTCTTCGGCTTTGAAACGGAGATGAGCACCGCAACCCTAGAGTCGGATTCGACTGGCTTTCGAGCAAGGGAACCTTTACCTTTACGATTGTCGGTGCTTCTGTCTTGTGCTTTATGATATGCAACAGACCCATTTAAAGGGCCGTGCAGGTTTCACTGGGGCACTTCTCACCCAGCATCGGCTTCTCATGTCTTTCACGCATCACTCTGTGGAAAAGGTTGGCCCTCATTCAACCCACTAGGGAAATAATTCAAGTGCAATTATGGAATGATTTAAGGATGAATCTTGCTCGTGACCTTCTTCAGCAGTGGCACAGTTTATATCGGAGTTGTAAATCTCTCACGCTCTAAAGGTTTACTGTCCTCCTCTCCCCACATCATTAAAGGCAAGGAAGCGGGAGGAGAGATGGAAGACCTTAGAATCATAGAATAGAACCCGAGAATCACAGAGTCGGAAGGGGCCCTACAGGCCATCTAGTCCAACCCCCCTGCTCAATGCAGGATCAGCCTAGAGCAGTGATGGCGAACCTTTTAGAGACCGAGTGCCCAAACTGCGACCCAAAACCCACTTATTTATCGCAAAGTGCCAACACGGCAATTTAACCTGAATACGGAGGTTTTACTTTAGAAAAAACAACTCATACATTAACTGAAGAGGATCCAAACAAAGTAAGGAAAGCAATCCCAAATGCCTTCATTTACTTAAAATTATTTGGCAGAGCATTCCACACTTTAATGATGGTCTGGGCGTGGCTGGGGCGATGGCACGCGTGCCCAGAGAGAGGGCTCTGAGTGCCGCCTCTGGCACCCGTACCATAGGTTCGCCACCACTGGCCTAGAACATCCCTGACAAAGTTTTGTCCAGTTGCTGCTTAAAGACTGCTGCTTAAAGCCTTGCTTCTAGGAATCATCCCGTTTGGCAAAAAAATCTCCTCCCTGTCGCCAGAAAGGGGTTTGGGGCTCAGGACAGAGGGCTTAGGCCTCCTTGCACCCTACTTCTGAGTGCATTAGCCTCCCCTTCAAATCTGCAGCCTCAGGGTGACAATTTCTCCTGCACAGCTAATTCTCCTGTACGTAGCGGCAGTCCCAGTACACAGCTGGCAACACAGTACCCCAAACCAGCCCCAATAATGGCTTTTCACTTACTCGTAGGCCTTGAAGATGTTACTATTACTCAGGGGTCGTTTCGTAGAAAAAGAGCTAGGGGAACTCATTAGCATAACTCATTAGCATATGCCACACCCCCTGACATCATAAGGCCTGGCAGTGGACCTGCAAGGCCAGCGGGAGTGCGAGGAAGCCCCGCCAAGGCCCTCCCTGTCCCCAGGCAGGCAGGGGTGGGGAGAGGCGGGGAGGAAGCAACTTACCCTCCCTCTTCTCCTGCCTCCTCCTGGCTGAATGAGGGCTGGAAGCAGGGCAGCCGGAAGCAGGGGGTGGGGCTTCGTTGTGTGCCCCCCCCACCTCACCCGGGGGAACTGCGATCCCCCGCGATCACCCCCCCGAATTGACCTCTGATTAGCCCCCCCTTCAGAACTAAAGCCTCAGGGTGACAATTTCTCCTGCACAGCTAATTCTCCTGTACGTAGCTGCAGTCCCAGTACACATCTGGCAGCACAGTACCCCAAACCAGCCCCAATAACGGCTTTTCACTTACTTGTAGGCCTTGAAGATGTTACTGTTACTGATGAGAACCAGGGTGGTGTAGTGGTTAACAGTGCTGGGCTAGTGTCTGGGAAACCCAGATCTGAATCCACACCAGAGGCATAGCCAGAGAATGTTGGTTGGTGGGGCATGGGGAAATCCGGGGGGCGGGGGCTATTTTATTTTTGCATTTTTAAAAACCTGTTTATTCTTTGGCCTGGAAAAAAAGAAAACGAGACCGAAGCGTCCCTGACTGTGCCCGGGGTCATTTTTGAACTCTCACTCGATGGCCTATAGGGCCCCTTCCGACTCTGTGATTCTCGGATTCTATTCTAAGATTCTAAGGTCTTCCATCTCTCCTTCACCTTCCTTGCCTTTAATGATGTGGGGAGAGGGTCTTATTTATTCATTCGTTCGTTCGATTTATACCCCGCCCTTCCTGCCAAGGTGGGCTCAGGGCGGCTTACATAAAATGCATATATACATACAGTTTAAAACACCCATAAAACATCCATAAACAATCAGTATCCATTTTTGAATTTTTTTCTCTGTGGGGGGGGCGCACACACACCTGTGGGGGCATTGCCCCCAGATGCCCCCCCCATGGCTACAGGCCTGATCCCTGCTCATGCCATGGAAGCTCACTGGGTGACATTGGGACAGGCACACTCTCTCAGCCTAACCTACCCCACAGGCAGTGGAAAAGAGCAAGAGTCCCGTAGCACCTTAAAGGCAAACCAAAAATCATGGCAGGGCGTGAGCTTTCGTGTCACTGCTTGCTTCTTTAGATCTTGAGCTACCTCACAGGGTTGTCGTGAAGATAAAATGGAGGGGAACCATGACGGAGCGAGCTCCTGTCTCTAGTTCCAGCTCCTGCCAACCTAGCAGTTCGAAAGCAAGAAATTGCAAGGAGATAAATAGGTACCGCTTTGGTGGGAAGGGAACAGCGTTCCGTGCGCCTTGGTGTTTAGTCATGCCGGCCACATGACCACGGAAATGTCTTCGGACAGCGCTGGCTCTTCGGCTTTGAAACGGAGATGAGCACCGCAACCCTAGAGTCGGATTCGACTAGCTTTTGAGCAAGGAAACCTTTTACTTTTAAATGCAAAGTGAGCAACAATAATAAGGTCAGCGGACCCACCCAAATATTCCAAAGCTTATGTAGGACACCTCCATCTGGGACTTCTTTGCAAGCTGGCTTTCTCCTCAGCCAAACCTAATCAAAGGACTAAATGCTTTCAGTAAGCAATAACCAATTTGGAGGATTCAGCTGAGACACACAGTGGATTTAAAGACTCCCTTGAGCTGCTTGCTAACCATTTCTCCCCCAGGCAAAGTTCCCGAGCCCTTCCCTATGCTGACAAGTCCCAGGGCAATTTGCTTGAAAGTAGCAGCTCCACCGTCCTGGCCACGCTCCAGGTTGGGTAATTACATTCCACTGACCTAAATCTTTCTACTGGGTGCTATTCTGAGTTTGCCCTCCCAAAACGGTGGTTATTTTACCAGACAGTCGTCTTAAGCTCTGGCCAGGGTTCACCCCAGAAATTGCTGTATTTAGGGGAAGCAGGCCAGTGATTGGACGTGAGTGACTGGAGGTTCCAAAGCTGCCGTTTTAAGTTAAAATGGATGCGAGAGAGGAGAAGAAGAGATTGGATAATTTATACCCCGCCCTTCACTACCCAAAGGAGACTCAGAGCGGCTTACAATCTCCTTTCCCTTCCCCTCCCCTCCCCACAGCCAGTGATTGGACGTGAGTGACTGGAGGTTCCAAAGCTGTCGTTTTAAGTTAAAATGGTTGCGAGAGAGGAGAAGAAGAGATTGGATAATTTATACCCCGCCCTTCACTACCCAAAGGAGACTCAGAGCGGCTTACAATCGCCTTTCCCTCCCCCTCCCCACAACAGACACCCTGTGAGGTAGGTGGGGCTGGGAGAGCTCTTTCGAGGACTGCCCGCGAGAGAACAGCTCTGACAGAACTATGGCTGGCCCAAGGTCATTCAGCAGCTGCAAGTGGAGGTGTGGGGACTGACCTTGAGAGAACAGCTCTGAGAGGTCTTGTAACTGACCCAAGGTCACACCAGCAGCTGCAAGTGGAGGAGTGGGGAATCCAACCCGGTTCTCCCAGATTAGAGTCTGTGCTCCTGAGCACTGCTCCAAACTGGCTCTCAGGTACTGGTAGGGTTGTAGCGTTGCCAAATTCCCCTTGGCCACTGGCAGGGGATGGGGGAGTAGGGTTGCCAGATCCAGGTTGGGAGACTCGTGGAGATTTGGGGGTGGAGCCTGGGGAAGACAGGGACCTCAGTGGGCCACAGGGCCACAGAGTCCCCCTCCGAGGCAGCCATTTTCTCCGGGGGGACTGATCTCTGCAGTCTGGAAATGAGCTGAGATTCTGGGGGATCCCCAGGCCCCACCTGGAGGTTGGCATCCCTGTAGGGTTGCCAAACTCATGATAGGGCCTGGGGATCTCGCAGACTTAGAACCAAAGAGAGCAGACTCTGTGGCATTATACTCCACTGGGGTTCCACGCCTCCCCAAATCCCTGACCTCTCCGGAGTCCACCTCTAAATCTCCAGGAATTTCCCAACCTAAAGCTGGCAACCCTAGCTACTGGCGATCTGAGAGCCACCGTAAGAAAAAGGTAAAGGTTTCCCCTGCTCGAAAGCCAGTCGAATCCGACTATAAGGAGTGGTGCTCATCTCTGTTTCCAAGCTGAAGAGCCAGCACTGTCTGAAGACTTCTCCGTGGTCATGTGGCCGGCATGACTAGATGCCGAGACGCACAGAACGCTGTTACCTTCCCCACCAAAGCAGTACCTATTTATCGATTTGCAATTTCTTGCTTTCAAACTGCTAGATTGGCAGGAGCTGGGGCCAGAGACGGGAGCTCACTCCGTCACGCAGCACTCGGGCCTCGAACTGCCGAGCTACCGACCGTCCGGTCCGCAGCTCAGCGTCTTAACCTCTGAGCCACCATCTAATTAGAGTTACTAGCCTCCAGGTGGGGCCTGGAGTTCTCCTTGAACTACAACTGATCTCTTTTTGCATATATTCCTGCTGGGAATTAAGATTAAAAGGGGAAGCCCTCCTGGCTGTCCCGTCAATCAAAGAAGCTCATTTGTTGGGTACACAGGACAGGGCCTTTTCCGTGGCAGCCCCCTGATTAATCTATCCAAGTAACACTTTGAATAATTTAGTACACTGCAACCTTATTGCCTGTATGGGAAAGCCTTCATGAATCATCCAGTTTTGCATAGTTTGGGGGAAAGCCAGGAGAGGGGCAGCCTTCCTGATCCCCTCGGGCAGGCCATTCTATAAGGTGGGAGCCACCACGGAGAAGTCACTGTTTTTGCCCATTTGCAGGTTGGCACCTGCAGAAGGCCCTGCTCAGGTGAGCAAAACTGTCATGGCAGAGCACAGGGGGAGAGGCGGTCTCCAGAGATGAGGGTCCAAAGCCATGAAAGGCTTTGCATGTGATAACCAATACCTTAAACTGAACTTGGTAATGGGTGGGCATCAGCCTAATGATTATTGCTACCAGGGGTCATTTCGTTGAAAAAGAGGTGCAGGTGCTCATTAGCATAACTCATTAGCATAACTTATTTGCATATGCCACACCCCCTGGCATCACCGGCAGTGTGTCAGAAGGCAACACCCACCGCTCAGGCTCCACTGGACTGGTTTGGATTGCTAGCT
>NW_015165878.1:37627-41863 GCF_001447785.1 Gekko japonicus | reverse complement strand
GAATCAAACCCGGTTCTCCCAGATTAGAATCCACGCATTTAACCACGACACTAAACTGGCTCTCTCTTGAATAGCCATCTCTTGAATAGCCATGATGAAGCCCCAGGAAACAGCCCATACCACCTATGGGTTGGGTTTACAGCAGTGGCATTGATAGGAATGCTTCCCAAAGGGCACCTTTTGTGACTCAGCTCCCCAAACAGTACATGTTCTAGATGACAGAAACCTATTCTGACTCAGCGTGGAATTGTTTATAACCCCCCCCCTCCATCAACCCAATCAACTTGTTGTATGGCTCCTTGACAACAGTTGTCTTGGCAATGCAACATCCCTTGTTGGGTGAGACAAATGTATGCATACATTAATAAGGCGGCCGAAAAAAGCTTTGTCAGGATCTTGGCCAATGGGTGGGGAAAGCCCAAAGTGGGTATGACTCAGAGCTTTCTGCTGGGCCTGAAGAGGTATAGATATGTGTGTGTGTGTGTGTGTGTGTGTTCCCTATCACTAGTTTCCACGAAGAGCTCATTCACGTAGCTGAGCACATTTGGCCCAGGGAAATCCAGATTCATCCAGGATCCATAAGGAAAACCTCAACGAAATCACTCATTCCCCTAGATATGGCTGTTTGTCCCTCCTTAACATTTCCTCTAAGAAGCTGTGGGCCAGCCGATATGGGTCGCTGTCCCCCATTGTATACTCCCAACATCATCTCTCGGTCTCCATTCCAAGACGGTTATGAAATACATCTGAGCTTTTCCATCATGCCTTAAACCATAGAAACGTAGAGCTGGAAGAGAAGAGAAGAAGAAGAGATTGGATTTATACCCCGCCCTTCACTACCCAAAGGTGTCTCAGAGCGGATTACAAACTCCTTTCCCTTCCCCTCCCCACAACAAACACCCTGTGAAGTAGGTGGGGCTGAGAGAGCTCTTGATCGAAACTGCTCTTTTCCAAGGACAGCTCTTATCAAAACTATGGCTTGCCCAAGGTGAATCAAACCCGGTTCTCCCAGATTAGAGTCCACGCACTTAACCAGGACACCAAACTGGCTCTCACCACTAGGAGAAGGAGGAGGAGGAGATTCGATTTCTACTCCACCCCTCACTACCCAAGGGAGTCTCAGAGCAGCTGACAAACTCCTTTCCCTTCTCTTCCCCACCACAGAAACCCTGTGAGGTGGGTGGGGCTGAGAGAGCTCTGACACAAAAACTGCTCTTTTTCAAGGACAGCTGTGCCAGAGCTTGTGACTGACCCAAGGTCACATCAGCAGGTGCAAGTGGAGGAGTGGGGAATCAAACCCGGCTCTCCCAGATTAGAGTCCGCACACTTAACCACTACACCAGACTGGCTCTCAGGGGCCATCCCATTCAACCCACTGCACCATGCAGGAAATTCAGAGCTGCCCCCCCCACTCCCCCAGTGACCCCTGCTCTATGCCCAGAGGAAGGCAATATACCATCGCTTACCAACACTGCTATCCTTTTAAGGGCTCAGGACAACATACACAATTCTTCCTTCCACCATTTGATCTTCACAACACATAACTTTCATGGAAAGCCATGCAATCACGGGTCATTTCCTGCAGGAGCACACAGGAGCGGAGTTCCGGCAGTAAAGAGCCCAGGGGGCGGGCACATGCAACAAGCCCCACCCCCTGCTCCCAGCAGCCCTCAGTCAGAGCAAGAAACAGCCAGGTAAGCTGCAGAGCTCCCCCCGGCCCCCCGACCCAAAACAGTCCAGTGGCACCTTTAAGACCAACTTTTATTCAGGTACGAACTCTCCCTCCTCTGCGAGGACAGATCTGCACATCCCCCCCAGTAGCTAACAATCTAAAACAGTCCAGTGGAGCCTGAGCGGTGGGTGTTGCCTTCTGACACACTTCCGGTGATGTCAGGGTGTGTGGCGTATGCAAATGAGTTATGCTAATGAGTTATGCTAATGAGCCCCTGCACCTCTTTTTCTATCAAATGACCCCTGCATGCAATGAATGCACTTTTAATGAGTACAGGCCTAGATCCCAAAGTCTTGCTATGTCAGGAGGCTGAAGTTGGTTCCCAGTTCCCTGTTCATTCTTTTTTTGTGACTTATTCATAAATCGAAGCACAAATATTAAGGACAGTATAAAAACTACAAACTCCAAAGTAAGGTTTAAAAGGTAAAGGTAAAGGTTCCCTTGCTCGAAAGCCAGTTGAGTCCGACTCAAGGGTTGCGGTGCTCATCTCCGTTTCAAAGCCGAAGAGCCAGCGCTGTCCGAAGACATTTCCGTGGTCATGTGGCCGGCATGACTAAACACCAAGGCGCACGGAACGCTGTTCCCTTCCCACCAAAGTGGTACCTATTTATCTACTTGCAATTTCTTGCTTTCGAACTGCTAGGTTGGCAGGAGCTGGAACTAGAGACGGGAGCTCACTCCGTCATGCGGCACACTCGGGTCTCGAACTGCTGAACTACCGACCTTCCACAGCCTGCAGTTCAGCGTCTTAACCACTTGAGCCACCATAAATCATAGACCTCAACATTCAGAGACTCACCCTTTTGAGAAGGTGTATGAGGTGCATGCCCCACTGCTTGTGCCAGCCGCTCCAAAGTGGGGTGCCCCCAGGCCAATCGCTCGGGCAGACACTGGGCCTAGGTGACACCCCGAAGCAATCTTTGGACCACCCCAAATGACACATCCGCACACTCTGGAGACTGTCCCCTGCAAGAAGACATACTGTGGTGACTGGTCCAAACAATGGTTCTGGAACCATGAGTTACAGTTTGGGTTGCCCGCAAGAAGCTTGCATTTAAAAGGTTTAATAAAGAAGTGGGAACAGGGAACTAACTTCAGCCTCCTTGCTAAGTTCAGGGCAAAGTTTTCTGATTTTCCTTTTCCCTTCTTGGCACATGTGAAGCTGCTTTCCTGTTACCCTACACCCCGGTGGAATAACGATCAGTTAATTGGTATGTCAGTTTTCCTGTCTAAAGTGACACATGTCTGTGAGGAACAACTCCTATCAAACAAAACAACGTGTTATTTATTCCTACCAGTTTCTTTGTTCCAGTGGAACAGCAGCTGAGGAAATGGAGACAGCAGATGCTCTTCTCCTCTGAATAATTCAGTGTATACACATTTCCCCCCTATATTTGGACATATATAAAGACATTGCCTCTTGCAATGTGCCAGAGAAGACGTAAAGCACCTGCTTACCGGAGATCCCCCAGAAGCCCCCTGGCCCAGAGTTGGAGCCCAGAATTTTGCGAAAGGGGTCAAAGCTGAAGGATACATGGGAAGGGAAACTGCTTAAAGTCACTGAGAATCTCTACATGGGGCTGCCTTTGTCGCAAATCCGGAAGCTGCAACTGGTGCAGAATGCTGCGGCCAGGCTGTTAATGGGTCTCTCCAGAAGGGACCACATTCAGCCTGTGCTGAAAGCGCTGCACTGGTTGCCAATAGCGTACCGGATTCGCTTCAAAGTGCTGGTTCTTACCTATAAAGCCCTACATGGTCTGGGTCCAACCTACCTGAGGGACCGCCTTTCCCCGTATGTTCCCCCAAGAGCACTACAGTGTGGGGCCCAGAATTTGTTAACTATTCCGGGCCCCAGAGACGCAAAATTGGCCGCCACTAGGGCCAGGGCCTTTTCGATGGCGGCCCCTACCTGGTGGAACGAGCTCCCGGAGGAGATCCGGGCCCTGCGGGATTTGATGCAGTCCCAGGGCCGACAAGATGGAGCTCTTCTACCAGGCTTTTGAGTAGGGCCCCCCCCCCCCACTATATCACCATCGTGGTGGGCTGGAAGAGGCACCAAGAATAAACATCTGAAGCCATAGACTGTCTACCAGGAACTCTCTTGGAATTGTTCCGTCATCTTTGGTTTTTGGAGTCCTTGAAGATCACTGAGCACTTTACTTGAATTAGGACTGGATTTTAAATTGTATAGTATGTTTTTAAATTATAAGTATATTATATTTTATTGTAGCAAGTTTATCTTGCCTTTGTAAGCCGCCCTGAGCCCTACGGGGGAGGGCGGGGTATACATTTGATAAATAAATAAATAAATAAATCAGGAAAACACTGGTCCTTTCTGCATTTGCCTGGCACTCCGGATTTTCTCAGTGTTCCCGTCGAGGCAATTTAATAAGTCCAGGGCAAAACAGCATCCAAATAACCCAGGGCGGCAGCAGGCTGAAACTGGGCTGACCACTGAAGGGAGGGAATGTAATTCAGAATGGGGGGGGGGGGGGGCCCTAGAA
>NW_015165878.1:27473-37233 GCF_001447785.1 Gekko japonicus | reverse complement strand
AACCATCTCATCCTTTGCCGTCCCCGTCTTCTTTGACCTTCAATCTTTCCCAGCATCAGGGTTTTCTCCAGTGAGTGCAAACATGTCTTTCAAATGCCGGGAAAGATGCCTGGCTTTAAAGTTTGATGCGAACGTATCAAGCAAGCTAGTACTGTGAAAGGGTCATTATGGCTCCTGATTCTGCCACTTTCTCCAGATACTTGGTGACATATCTCTGCAGGTCTGCTATTGGTTCACTGACTTCAGCCTTTGAGAAGTTCCTGGTGGTGATGCACTGTGCTAAAACTGATGCTGCTTTTGGAAGAGCAGTTCTTCAGAGCCTGTTTCTTCAAGACGACCTGCAGATAACATCAGGTACATGGCTCCCTAGTCATCAAATCACCGCAGACTGTGACTGCAGCCATGAAATTAAAAGACGCCTGCTCCTTGGGAGGAAAGCGATGGGGAACCTAAACAGCATGATAAAAAGTAGAGACATCACCCTGCCAACAAAAATACGCATGGTCCAAGCAATGGTATTCCCAGTAGTCATGTATGGCTGCGAGAGTTGGACTATAAGGAAGGCCGAGCGCCGAAGAATAGATTCTTTTGAACTATGGTGCTGGAGAAGACTCTTGAGAGTCCCTTGGACTGCAAGAAGATCAAATCAGTCAATCCTAAAAGAAATCAACCCTGACTGTTCCCTGGAAGGCCAGATAATGAAACTGAAGCTCAAAGACTTTGGCCACCAAATGAGAAGGGAGCCCTCACTGGAGAAGACCCTGATGCTGGGAAAGATTGAAGGTCAAAGAAGATGGGGACGGCAAAGGATGAGATGGTCAGACAGTGTCATGGATGCAACGAACATGAAATTGAGCAAACTTCAGAGGACGGCGGAAGACAGGACGGCCTGGCGTGATCTGGTCCATGGGGTCGCAAAGAGTCGGACTCAACTGTGCGACTGAACAACAACCCTGGAGGTCCCTTCCAGCGCCATGAATCTACAGTTTTAAGATTCTAGGCACGTCTGCAAATTGGAATTCTTGCAGGGCTATTTCAGTCCGGTGGGAACTGGCCCCAGTGCCCGCCTCTCACCAACACACTCCCCACCACTGACCTACCCATAACAGGTTCTTACAAGTCCCGAAACCACAAAATCCTGTTTTCTTGGTGAACTGGCATGCAGCACCCATATGACGTCAGGGGCTCCCCTCACCAATACTTGGGATTTAAATGATTTAAGAAGTCTCATGGCTCAGTGGCTGGGTGCCCTGTTTTGCAAGCAGGGCGTCCCAGCACCATTACGGGATTGCAGCCACCTCTTCTGAGCTGAACGTATCCAGATTCCTTCTTTCATTGGTGACCTCTGCTGCTCAAGTCTGGCTGGTTGATTCAAATCTGTACCAGCCCGGTCCACTTCTCTGTCCCCTGCCTATCTGCACTTCCCCTTTCTAGTCATTGTCTTTCGCAGTTGACCTTTCCCACCCATTTCAACCCTTCTTTCTGGACTCACTCTTCCCCCCGGCTTCCCTAGGATTCTAGCTTCCTCCCCTCCCCTAGACCTTTCCGCCTGTCCTGCTCCGCTTCAGGACAACAGAAGCCCAGATCCTGGCAGCCAACTTTTTCTCCCTCTGCCAAAACGCTAGAACGCGAGGGCATCCAATGAAGCCGACGGGCAGTAGCTTCACTACGGACAACAGGAAATACCTCTTTATACAGCGAGTGATTAAAATGTAGAATTCACAGCCAGAGGATGTGGTAGTGATGGCCACAGGCCCAGACAGCTTTCCAATCCAATCCAAAGCCTTTTATTGGCATATAAATAAAAATACAGTAATCTAAGTACACACAGACAGCTTTAAAAGGGGATTAGACCGATTTGTCATGTGCTGTTGGAGGAGGAGAGTTTTACAGATACCACGGACTGCCAAAAAGGCAAGAAACTGGGTTCTAGATCATATCGAGCCCGAATCCTCCCTAGGAACTAAAAGGACCTAACTAAGGCTATCGTACTTTGGTCATATTATGAGAAGACAGGGCTTTTTTTGTAGAAAAAGCCCAGCAGGAGCTCATTAGCATAATAGGCCACACCCAACAGCAGAAACCATTAGCATATTAGGCCACACCCGAGAGCACAGCTCATTAGCATATTTGGCCACACCCCTATGCCTTCCGTTGGCTTGCCCGGGCAAGCCGGCCCTTGGACAGGCCGGGGAAGGCACGGGGAAGTATATAAATGCCTCCCCGATCCTTCCAGGCCTCCCCCCGCCTCGGAGTCACCGGGGGGAGGGGTCGCTCTCCAGGCCTTCCCTCTGTAGCCATGCACACGCAGAGGTTTTGGCTGTAGTGGGCGTGGCCTACTCTGAAGCCAGCCGGAATTTCGTTCCTGTGCGTTCCTGCCGAAAAATAGCCCTGTGAGAAGACAAGAGTCACTGGGAAAGACAATAATGCTGGGAAAAGTGGAAGGCAGTGGGAGAAGAGGAAGACCTAATTAGAGATTTATTGACTTAAACAAGGAATTCATAGCCCTCACTCTGCAAGACCTGAGCAAGGCTATTGATGACAGAGTGTTCCGGCCGTCATTGTTTCACAGGGTTGTTGTAAACGGAAAGCAATCTGATGCCACTTAGCACATGCAGAGAGACAGAGAGATTCATGGAGGAAAGGTCTGCCAGTGGCTACTAGCCATGGTGGCTGAAGGAAGCCTCCATATGCAGAGGTAGTAAACCTCTGGATTTCAGTGCCAAGTAGGGTTTCCAAGTCACTAGTTCCAAGACTAGAGCCAGTTTGGTGTAGTGGTTAAGTGAGTGGATTCTAATCTGGGAGAACTGGGTTTGTTTCCCCCACTCCTCCACTTGCACCTGGCTGGATGACCTTGGGCAAGCTGTGGTTCTGATGAGAGCTGTTCTTGAAAAAGAGCAGTTTCCGGCAGCGCTCTCTCAGCCCCAGGGGTCATTTCCTGCAGGAGCGCACAGGAGCGGAGCTCCGGCAGTAAAGAGCCTAGGGGGCGGGCACATGCAACAAGCCCCACCCCCTGCTCCCAGCAGCCCTCAGTCAGAGCAAGAAGCAGCCAGGTAATCCCTACACGGTGACTTCACCCAGAAGTGATGTCATCACATTGGGGATGTCATGCGGGAACCACACCCGGACCTGCGAGCCTGGCAGGCCTAGTGCCGGGAGGCAACATCAGAGCTAGGCCTCAGCTTCTCTGCCCTGTTGTTGGACCTCGAGACGAACTGTTTGGCGACTGCGTGAGATGGGATGCTGGACTAGACGGACCACTGGTCTGATCCAGCAGGGCTCTTCTGACGTGCTTATGAAGGCCTCAGCCTCTATGCCCTGTTGTTGGCCCTCCAGAGGAACTGGTTGGCCCCTGTGTGAGACAGGATGCCGGACTAGATGGACCCTCACTGGTCTGGTCCGGCAGGGCTCTCCTGATGTTCTGATGACTCTCTTCCTAAAGAACTCCTCTGTGACCTCTGGGCAACTCAGCCCAATCAAGGACAGGGGCTTTGTCTTATGAACATCTTATGAACATCACGGCAGAGGTTACAACATTCTGCGAGGCATTTCAGGAAGCCAGTCTGATTAGAGCACTGGGTTGAGACTGGGGGACTGCAGGGTTCAAATGCTCACTCCGACAGAAAGCTTACCTGGGCCAGTTGCTCTTTCTCAGCCTGATCTACCTCACAGGGTAGTTGTCAGGATACCAGGGGTACGTACCAACCTCCAGTTGGGATCTGGAGTTCTCCTGGAACCACAACCCATCTCCAGACTAAAGAGATCACTTCTCCTGGAGGTACTGGCAGCTTCAGAGGATGAATTCTATGGGGCATTCGTTCCCCACTGAGCTGCCTCCAGCTGTGAGAGCCAGCTGTGGTGTCCTGGTTAAAGAGCGTTGGGCTCTAATCTGGAGAACCGGGTTTGATTCCCCACTCCTTCCCATGCAGCCAGCTGGGTGACCTTGGGTCAGTCACAGTTCTCTCAGCCCCACCTACCTCACAAGGGTGTCTGTTAAGCGGGGAGAGGAAAGGAAGGCGATTGCAAGCTGCTCCGAGACCAGGGGTCATTTCGTAGAAAAAGAGCTAGGGGAACTCATTAGCATAACTCATTAGCATATGCCACACCCCCTGACATCACCGGAAGTGTGTCATAAGGCCACACCCCCTCTATGAAACCTTTAAAAAAAGAGCTGTGAACCACTAAACAGATATGCCCCAGTTCTTATCAGCAAAGGGTAACCCATGAGTGGAGTATGGAGAAACCACCAACAGCTTTTCCTAGCAAGGTGCCTGCTCCTTTAACAGCTGCAGGAACCCAAGCGGTGAGATGTGAAGAAACGGCTCTCCTGAATTCCTGCCGGTCAGTCATGACCTTCCAAGGCACAGGAGCCCTCTTCTCCTGCCTCCTCCTGGCTGAATGAGGGCCAGAAGCGGGGCGGCCGGAAGCAGGGGGCGGGGCTTCGTCGTGTGCCCCTCCCCCCCATACCTCACCCGGGGGAACTGCGATCCCCCGCGTTCCCCCCCCGAAATGACCTCTGTCTGAGATTCCTTTGTTTAGTGAAGGGGGGGGTATAAATCCAATCTCTTCTTCTTCCCTGGGCACTGCCCGCAAATCTCCGGGGAATTTCCAAGCAGAAGTTGGCAAACACAAAGAATACAAGGGCAAGGGGGTGAACCGTGTACTTTGTCCGGAGCTATACGGAAAATCCCTGACCCTGGGTGGCCCAGGCTACCTTGATCTCATCAGATTTCGGAAGCTAAGCAGGATTGTCCCTGGTTAGTACTTGGATGGGTAGACCACCAAGGAAGCTCGGGGTCACTGTGCAGAGCTAGGCACTTTCCACAACCACTTAGAGGAAGGGGAATTGAGGTGGAATTCAGAGATTCTCAGACCTACACTAGCTGAGACATGGGCTCTGTTTGGGAAATAGGAAATTGTGTTTGCGCAGCTGCCAAATTTATCATTGAGAGGGTAAACACTTTTCCTTTCTATTTTCTTTCCCCCCCACACTTTTTTATAAATTTTATTTGAACATAAAACAAATACAAACTTTTAACCAGCAAACAGTTACATGAAAAGAACGTGCCAAAACAAAAACCAGCAAACAGTTACATGAAAAGAACGTGTCAAAACAAAGCAAACCAATCTAACCTATAGTTCAGTCACAAGGAGAAGAAAATTACAAACCAATCCTAACTGTATTATTTGAACAAACGTAACCATCTATTAGATATAAGTAATCAATTCACGGTAGTTTTGTGGAATAAATTTGCGATGAAGTGAGAGAACGCCCCAAAGCGTAGTCTAAAAAGGGGGTCCATTTGGCTAACATAGTAGAATCGTAGGATGAGCCTTCTGCAGTGTGTATAGGGTAAAGGGTAAAGGTTTCCCTTGCTCGAAAGCCAGCCGAATCCGACTCTAGGATTGCGGCGCTCATCTCTGTTTCCAAGCCGAAGAGCCAGCGCTGTCCGAAGATGTTTCCATGGTCATGCGGCTGGCATGACTAAACGCCAAGGCGCATGGAACGATCCATTTCAAGACAAAGGCCGTCTGACACGGAAGATAGGTGATACGAACATCTCGAGTGGTAGTTCGTTTCGAGACACAACTCTTTTTCAACCACAATTCAGATTCTCTGGTTGTCTTTTTGTGTACAGAGGTAGTATCAATCTTTTCCAACAACAGTTCCAACAGCCCATAGGCTAACAAGTTTATAATACAGCACGCAGGCTTACTAGTTTTCAGTCCGGACAACAAGTCATCTCAACAAGTTTATTTATTCATTTTTGTCTATATAGTGCTATTGTGTGAACCTAACAGCAATTTCTTCCATTATTGTTGTACCTTTAAATTGCTGGTCCCCTTTGTAGATTTATTCCCTTGCTCGAAAGCCAGTCGAATCTGACTCTAGGATTGCGGCGCTCATCTCTGTTTCCAAGTCGAAGAGCCAGCGCTGTCCAAAGATGTTTCCGTGGTCATGTGGCTGGCATGACTAAATGCCAAGGCGTATGGAACGATCCGACAATTTGTCCATCACAAAAAATTCCTACGATTTGACAAACCAACGTGATATGGGTATTGGTATTTCTGTTTTCAATGATTTCTTTTATGTGGCTTTAACTGGTTTTGGAAGTACCCCTTGGTGATGGTGGACTGATAGCCCCTTTCTGGATCCTCTGTTTCCCAAAGGACGGTGATAAAATATTAAAAGCCTAAAAGCCCAGGCCGGCTTCACAGCCACTTACGGTCTCCCCATGCGTGATGCCCAGTGAAGCGGGGACCAAACAGATTAGCCCTAGAAAACCTTCCATCGAAAAAGAGAAACATTCTCAATAAATAAACATGTCTAGCCACGAGACAGCGCGTCATTTACGTATACATGGGCCATGAATTTTGCAAACCGTTTGGAGAAATGGGGCAACAGAGACCTCGGCTTCCGTGGAGAGCCACAGTTTTGTGTCGTCGGGCTGAAGGATTCAATCGATAGGTTGCTTCCGCCATGGATTTAGCATGAATAATGGATGACGCCGGCTGATTCCCTCCCCCCTCCAGATCCATGGAGATGCAGCTGAGAAGAAGAAGAGCAGTGATCAGGTTCACACATGGCGGAGAAAGAGGTGCCAGATCAGACTGAAGGTAGTGCACCCATTTCTTCCAGGGGGACGGAACTCTGGAGGTAAGATGTAATTCCGGGAGGTCTCCAGGCGCCACCTGCAGTTTGGCAACCCTGACTTAGTCCTGAGTCCAGTTCCATGTTGCTGTATGTTAACAGGGAATTACGCAAAGCAGATAATACATTGTCCTCTGTGAACATGTACGCAATTTTAGCAGCAAGTCAGGATTTAGGGCGCACGTGCCCTGTTGTCCCCTAGCCTGAGCTTCTGCTTTTCAGCAGAACTTGAGTTTGCATCCAGTTGATTGGCCAGCACTGGTGTCAATCACAGCATCCTTCCTTTTTCTCAGAGCAGGGCTATGGGTAGCTCTGATTGGCTGTCCCTCGTCAGGCATGAAGTTGCCCTCCTTTCTGCTGGGGCAGTTTTCCAGATAGGGTTGCCCAGTCTGAGTGGGAAAATACCTGGAGACTTTGGGGGGTGGAGCCAGGAGAGGGTGGGGTTTGGGGAGGGGAGGGGCCTCAGCATGGTACAATGCCATAGGGTCCCCCCTACAAAGCAGTTGTTTTCTCCAGGGGAGCTGATCTCTTTCAGCTGGAGACCAGTTGTAAATGTGGGAGATCTCCAGGCCCCACCTGGAGGCTGGCAACCTTATTTTTAAGCGTTAAAAAGGCCATTTAAAACATTTCAAAAAGCATTTTTTTTTAAAAAACCCTCATGAGCACATAAACTTGCAAGTTGCTTGCAGAAAACAAAACAGACTGTGGGGTGTAGTTGTAAAGAGTGTTGGACTATTATCTGGGAAGCTTGGGTTCGAATCCCCACTTCGTCATGGAAGCTTGCTGGGTGATCATGGGCCAGTCATACTCTCTCAGCCTAACCTCCCTGACAGGGTTGTTGTGAGGATAAAAATGGAGGCCAGGACGATATAAGCTGCTTTGGGTCCCCATTGGGGAAAAGGACAGGATATATATAATGCAAATGAGTAAAATAATCTGTGCAGCAAGGAGCCTTGGATATGGTTTTATCATAGCAAAGCGGGAAGTGCTTTATATCGAAATAACACTCTGAGCCTTAGGAAAGGAAGTCTTTCTACCCTGGCGTCTGCCTTGCCTCCCGGACTGGTCCTTTTAATTCTATTGCATTTCTTCCCAGTGTTCCCTCTCCCCCAAGCACTGCTGGTCCCCTGTCCCGCTCTGCTCCGTAGCTACCAAGGATCCCGCCTCTTGAACGCGAGTCATTATGTTATTCTTGTTCCGTTATCTAAGCCCCGTGGTCGTCCAGGGACCTGTTCCTGAGCGGCACATCCCTATGGCAGGCCCATCTTTAATCTCACGGCTTATTCCCCACTCTCTTGTTTCCCGGAGTCCAGTTGCTAGGGGCCCCGTCTTCCGGAATGTTGGTGCTTCGTTTCTGTCTTTTCTCCCCCAATTTGTTAATCCCTTGTTAGCCACATGACGGAGAGGGGGAGGTCTTCAGAGTTCAAAAGGATACCCGCTGGTGTCCGTTACAGATCGGATTGCATCTCTTCAAGGGAATCGTGAACTTCTCCGAGGCTGAAGCTGCTAAGTAATCAGCTATGTACACCCCTGTTCTAGGCAGGCTGGAGGAATTCGGGTTGGCGGGATCTGGCTGGGACGCTAAGCCCTGGGGCACGCTGAGCTGTGTGGGGAAGGGTCCATGATGCATGTTACCAGAAGTGTGGTCATCCAGCCACACCCACCTTTTGCTTCTTATTCTGTTTACCTTGTTTGTTGTCAAAACCCAGGGCCTTTTTTTGTAGCAGGAACTCCTTTGCATGTTAGGCCACACACCCCTAATGGAGCCAATCCTAATGGGTTTCTGCTGTTGGGTGTGGCCTATTATGCTAATTAGTTCCTGCTGGGCGTGGCCAACTCGGGAGCCAGCAGGAACTCACTTCCTGTGCGTTCCTGCCCCAAAATAGCCCTGTATATATTGAGCAGAGCACCAGAAGGAAAGCGGTAGGGACAACACTGCACCTGGACTGGATCCAGCAATGGTGTCATTATGAGAGTGAAGGTTGAGGGGAAGGCCTACCCATAGGGTTGCCAGATCCCCCTGGCCACCAGTGGGGAGAAGGGGTGCCAGGTCCAGGTTGGGAAACTCCTGAGCCTGGGGAGGACAGGAACCTCAGTGGGCCACAATGCCATACAGCCCACCCTCCATAGCATCCGTTTTCTCCAGGGGAGCTCATAGAATCATAGAATGTTAGAGTGGGGAGGGACCCTGCAGGTCATCTAGTCCAACCCCCTGCACTCTGCAGGAGCACAGCCGGAAGACAGCCCTACAACATACCCGAAAGATGGTCGTCCAGCCTCCGCTTGAAATCGTCCAGCGAAGGAGCGTCCACCCCCTCCCGAGGCAGGCTGTTCTACTGCTCAACCACTCTTACAGTCAGGAAGTTTCTCCTGATATTTAGCCGGTAACGACTCCTTTGTAATTGTACAGCTTGTACAGCTGATCCCTGTAGTCTGGAGTCGAGCTGTAATTCCAGGGGATCCCCAGGCCCCACCCGCGGGCTGGCATCCTTAGGTCACCCCACAGTAGAGAAACCCTCACCCACTCCTGTTGGAAGGTCCGTCTGAACACAGCACAGCAGAAGTGGTGGCATTTCCACCCTTCCTGCAGTTTTTAGTGTACAGAGCCAGTCTGGTGTAGTAGGGGATCCCCAGGCCCCACCCGCGGGCTGGCATCCTTAGGTCACCCCACAGTAGAGAAACCCTCACCCACTCCTGTTGGAAGGTCCGTCTGAACACAGCACAGCACAAGTGGTGGCATTTCCACCCTTCCTGCAGTTTTTAGTGTACAGAGCCAGTCTGGTGTAGTGGTTAAGCACGCGGACCCTAATCTGGGAGAACCGGGTTTGATTCCCCACTCCTCCACTTGCACCTGCTGGATGACCTTGGGCAAGCCGTAGTTCTGACAAGAGCTATTCTCTCAAGGGCAGTTCTGGAAAGAGCTCTCTCAGCCCCACCCACAGGGGTCGTTTCGTAGAAAAAGAGCTAGGGGAGCTCATTAGCATGACTCATTAGCATATGCCACACCCCCTGACATCACCGGAAGTGTGTCATAAGGCCACACCCCCTGACATCACCGGAAGTGTGTCATAATTGCCACACACCCCGCCCCCAACGGTCCCGGCCGCC
>NW_015165878.1:26967-27102 GCF_001447785.1 Gekko japonicus | reverse complement strand
ATCTCTGTAGTCTGGAGATGAGCTGTAATCAGTGCTCCCTCTAAGCTGAGTTAGTGTGAGCTAGCTCACAGTTTTTAAGCCTCTGGCTCACAGATTTTTCTCTTAGCTCAGGAAGGGTGGCTCCAGAGCAAACTA
>NW_015165878.1:11504-24577 GCF_001447785.1 Gekko japonicus | reverse complement strand
CTTATGAGGAAAGGTTGAAAGAATTGGGTCTGTTTAGCCTGGGAAAGAGAAGGCTTAGAGGGGACATGATTGCAGTCTTCAAGTATCTGAAGGGCTGACGTGTAGAAGATGGAGCAGATCTATTCTCTTGTGCTCCGGATTGCAAGACTAGGTCTAATGGGTGGAAATTACAAGGGAGTCGTACCGGCTAAATATCAGGAGAAACTTCCTAACTGTAAGAGTGGTTGAGCAGTGGAACAGTCTGCCTCGGGAGGTGGTGGATGCTCCTTCGCTGGACGTTTTCAAGCGGAGGCTGGACGACCATCTCTTGGGTATGTTGTAGGTATGTAGGTATGTATGGCTATCTTTCAGCTACGCTCCTGCAGAGTGCAGGGGGTTGGACTAGATGACCTGCAAGGTCCCTTCCAGCTCTAACATTCTATGATAGCCTGAGCGGTGGGTGTTGCCTTCTGACACACTTCCGGTGATGTCAGGGGGTGTGGCGCATGCAAATAAGTTATGCTAATGAGTTATGCTAATGAGTTATGCTAATAAGCCCCTGCACCTCTTTTTCTATGAAATGACCCCTGTGTAGAGCTATCTTTCGGCTCTGCCCTTGCAGAGTGCAGGGGGTTGGACTAGATGGCCTGCAAGGTCCCTTCCAGCTCTAACATTCCATGATTCTATGAACGTTGCAGGTGGTCTGAATACGGTTGCCAGGCCCAGGATGGAAAATTCCTGGAGATTTGAGATGGGAGCCTGGCAGTGTTCCCTCTAAACTGAGTTAGATTGAGCTAGCTCACAGTTTTTTAGCCTCTGGCTCACACATTTTTGTCTTAGCTCAGGAAGGGATGGCTCCAGAGCAAACTAATTGATGCAGCAGCCAAATCGCTCGCTCACAGCTTTAATGCCAGTAGCTCACCAAGTAGAATTTTTGCTCACAAGACTCCACAGCTTAGAGGGAACATTGGTGGGAAGCGCAGGGTTTGGGGAGGGGGAAAGACCTGGGAAGGGTGTCGTGCCAGAGAGTCCACCTCCAAAGCAGTCACTTTCTCCAGGGGAAGTGATCTTTGTCGCCTGGAGACCAGTTGGAATGAGGGCTGCCAGCTCTGCGTTGGGAAATACCTGGAGAAATTGCGGGGAGACCCTGAGGAAAGTGGGGTTTGGGGAGGGGAGGGACTCCAATGGGGCACGATGCCCTAGAGTCCAACTTCCAAAGTGGCCATTTTCTCCAGGTGAACCGATCTCTGTCGCCCTTAGATCCGTTGTCATAACAGGAGATCTCCAGCCACTGCCTGGAGGTTGGCAACAGTAGTCGCTATGGGAGCCCTTTGGGGCCCCTCGCAGCGGCTGCCAACCAGTGTTCCCTCTAAGCTGAGTCAGTGTGAGCCAGCTCACAGTTTTTTAGCCTCCAGCTCACACATTTTTGTCTCAGCTCAGGGAGGACGGCTCCGGAGCAAACTAATTGATGCAGCAGCCAAATCGCTCGCTCACAACTTTAATGCCAGGAGCTCACAAGGTAGAAGTTTTGCTCACAAGACTCCATAGCTTAGCGGGAGCATTGCTGCCAACCCCACTTTCCACCAAGGCTCATATTTATATAAGTTTAAAGCGAATTGATTCCTGTCCCCCGGAGGCACAAAGCCCGTCCAGAGTTCCCGACAGCTTCATTGTGTTGCACAAACATCCTCAGTCGATCCTTTCAATACCCTTGAGGGGAAAGGTAAGCAGAAAAGACAAACGTGGCTTTAAGAGACTGGCAGGCCCAAAGTCCCTTCTCGGGTGGCTGCAGCGTCTCATCCAGGGCAGACCTCAAACAAAGACATCTCGAGGGGGAAATTAATGGACAGATTAAGCAATGCTCCCTCTAAGCGGTGGAGTCTTGTGAGCAAAAACCTCTCCTTTGTGAGCGACTGGCATTGAAGTTGTGAGCGAGCGTTTTGGCTACTGCATAAATCAGTGTGCTCTGGAGCCCTCCTTCCTGAGCTAAGACAAAAAAGTGTGAGCCGGTGGCTAGAAAACTGGGAGCGAGCTCACACAAACTCAGCTTAGAGGGAACACTGCTCCCAAGGCTGAATGGGGTCGGAGACAGGATCCTTATCTCCAGGGGTCATTAGCTGCGGGAATGCACAGGAGCGGAGCTCCAGCAGTAAGGAGCCCAGGGGGTGGGCACATGTAGCAAGCCCCACCCCCTGCTCCCAGCAGCCCTCAGTTGGGCCACAAGGAGCAAGAAGCAACCAGGTAAGTTGCAGAGCCCCCCCCCACCTTCAGGTACAAGCTCTCCCTCCTCTGTGAGGGTACATCTGCGTGTGTCCCCCATAGCTAGCAATCAAAAACAGTCCAGTGGCACCTTTAAGACCAGGTTTTATTCAGGTACAAGCTCTCCCTCCTCTGTGAGGGCAGATCTGCACGTCCCCCCCCCAATAGCTAGCAATCCAAAACAGTCCAGTGGAGCCTGAGCGGTGGGTGTTGCTTTCTGACACACTTCCGGTGATATCAGGGGGTGTGGCATATGCAAACAAGTTATGCTAATGAGTTATGCTAATGAGCTCCTTCACCTCTTTTTCTATGAAATGACCCCCGCTTATCTCACTAGGGATGCTAATTTTCTGCTCCCAAGCATTGCCTCTCTGCTGTCATCAAGGCTGAATACAATATGCATGGTACATTCGCATCCTTTGCAACACCCCTCCCACCTTCTGAATGGGATCTTCAATGCATATCTGACTTTGGAAAACTGATACCCTGAAACTCTTGCTGGTCTCTAAGGCGCAATCTTCATCTAGCACTTGCTGCGCTGTTTTACCAAACCCTGGCTATTAGCCACAAGGTAGAGATAGGAACTCTCGGTCTGGGGCAAGAGATGCTCTGTGTTCTTGGTGCTGGGGGGGCAAGAGTGGGAGGGCTTCTAGTGTCCTGGCCCCACTGGTGGACCTCCTGATGGCACCTGGTATTTCTGGCCACTGTGTGACACAGAGTGTTGGACTGGATGGGCCTTTGGCCTGAACCAACATTGGCATCTCTTATGTTCTTATGTTCTTATATTCTTATGAACAGAAAAAGATGTGGCTCAAAACTACATTCAAATACCCCAGGGCCAACACCGTACTGACTGCAAAGTCACCCCTGAATGGCCATAAAACAGCCATAAATCTATGCCAGACAGTAACCATAAAACTGAGAGATCAAAGGAAGCGAAAGCAGCATGCAGTGTGGAGGCTACAATAAAATCCAACAATCAATCCAAGTGAAAGTGGCATGCAATGTAGAGGGGGGATTTCTGTTCCAGCGTGGGTGGAGCAAATGCTAGATGCAGATTGGGCCATAATGGTGGGACTGGACTGGGATCTGTTTTACTGCAGACCAGCATGGCTCCCCTCTGAAGCTCACACCCAATTTTAACCTTTAACCATGATTTTATCAGCAACCCCTTAATCCCAGTGCTTGGCCATTGTCACAAAAATGCAAAATAAATCAGTCAGTAAATCATTACACTGGTGGTTGCGGAAAGTGCGATCAAGTCACAGTCAACTTTATGGTGACCCCGCAAGGTTTTCAGGGCAAGAGACGTTCAGAGATGGTTTTGCCATCGCCTGCCTCTGCGTAGCAACCCTGGACTTCCTTGGTGGTCTCCCACCTAAGTACTAAGCAGGGCCGACCCCGCTTAGCTTCTGAGATCAGGTTAGCCTGGGCCATCCAGGTCAAAGCGAGAGACATTCAGAGGTGGTTTGCCATCGCCTGATTCTGCATAGCAACCCCGGACTTCCTTGGTGGTCTCCCACCCAAGCCGGCCCTGCTTAGCTTCTGAGATCTGATGAGATCGGGCTTAGCCTGGACCATCCAGGTCAAGGAGAGAGACACAAACAGAGGTGGCTTGTCATTGCCTGCCTCTGCATAGCAACCCTGGACTCTCTTGGCGGTCTCCCATCCAAGTACTAACCAGGGCCGACCCTGCTTAGCTTCTGAGATCTGATGAGATCGGGCTAGCCTGGGCCATACGGGGCAATCCGTACATTATCGCGTTGAAAAGGGCCAGTGTCTAGCCCGATCCCCTTGTGGATCAATGCGTCTTGCCCTTCCCTGCACATTACAACCCAGACCTCCACTGTGCATCCAGATGACTCACACTAGCCACACCGGCTGCAGGCAACCAGGGCCGACCCTGCTTAGCTTCTGAGATCTGATGAGATCAAGCTAACCTGGGCCATCCGGGGCAATCCTTACATTATCGCGTTGAAAAGGGCCAGTGTCTAGCCCGATCCCCTTCTGGATCAATGCGTCTTGCCCTTCCCTGCAACCCAGACCTCCACTGTGCATCCAGATGACTCACACTAGCCACACCGGCTGCAGGCTGCAAACAGGAGGCCAAAATTGCTTTCCTCCCCCTGGCTAATCGGCCCAGGGATCGCAAAGCGGATTGTGAAACCAAGATTGCTTCCTCCCCGACTGACACCCTAAAGACAACTCTTCTGATTCACGGCTAGCTCATTCTGGCTCTCTCTCTTTCTCTCCCCCCCTCACCATATAAGGTCATCTTTTTTTCCAAATGAGCAAATCAGGTAACTCGGCTGCAAAAAAAAGCGAATAGGGACACCTCCGAGCGAAAAGGAAGCCGCAGGAGAGGAGTGAGTGAAGCAAAGCGGGTCAGCCCCGGCTCGGAGAAGGCCTGCCCTTTTATGGCAAAAATAGACTTGATGGTGTCCAAGTCTACCAAGGTCAGATCTGGGTAGCAAGAGGATTGCTCAAGACAGGATGCAAGGGGGGTCACAGTGCAGTTCCCGTATAAGTGTTTGCAGGAGGACTGTCACTTTGCAGAAGAGATCTGAGCAGATGCTTTGCGCGTGTGCAAAAGGGCAACCGAGATAATTCAAGTTTCGATGCCAGCTGGGAGGTCACGGCTTTGATGCCCTCCATCGGATCTCGGGTATTCTGCAGGTTCCAGCCCTTCGGCTCCTTCCGGTACTTCAAACCAGTGAACCAGGGAGACAACCAGCTCTTCTGCAAACGTCACAAAAGCAAGTTTCTCCGTATTAAATGCCAGAGAGGGGAAATAAAACCGGTCTTCTCAAAATGACCCCTGGAAACAGATATTGATAATGATGATCTGTTTGCTAATGAGATTGATTTGTCTAAGAGAGAGAAAAAGAGAGAGGTGGAAAGAAAGAATGAAAGAGGTGGGAAGAAAGAGGAAGAGAGAGAAACAAGGAAAGCAAATAGATCGGAGGGAGGGAGGGAGAAAAAGTATGCCCCCCCCCTCTCGCTTCCCCAGCCGCCCTGCCGGGAGCCGCACAATATGTGTGAAAGAGCCCCATGTGGCTCCGGAGCCACAGTTTGGCCACCCCTGCTCCGGGGGAACTGATTTCTGTCACCTGGAGAACAGTGACCATTTTGGGAGAGCTCCAGATCCCACCTGGAGGTTGGGAACCCTACATCAGAGCACTGGTCAATCTCTGGTGGTTTACAGCAGCTTCGAACACATGCTGGAAAAGCAGCTTATACATATATTCTAAATACTCCATGAGGAATGCTAAGAGACGGAAAGACCTTCCCCCTGCAAAGCACGTGCCCTGCGGCTGAGCTATGAACAAGGCTGTGCATATCCCAGGCAAAAAGAAAGCATTACAATCCCATGCACAAGCTGCAAAAGGCCCAGTTCTACAAACGGTATTTATTGTGCAGACTGGGCAAATACGCAGAGCTTCTCTGCTCTTTCAGGATGTGTTTTGCAATCTGAGCTCCTCTCTCTCTCTCTCTTTTACTTACTTCATTCTGCATTGTTGAGTCACCGGGAAAGACAGGGAAACACCCGTCCCTTAACAGATTTGTGTCTCCCAAGAGTAGGCCACGCTAAACATGGGCTAATAGCAATCTATCGGGCACTCTGCTATGAAAAAGGGTCCCTCACATGCTCTGAAACCTTGTGACCAGGGTTCCCTCTGAGCTGAGTTAGTGTGAGCTAGCTCACAGTTTCTTAGTCTCCGGCTCACAGACTCAGCTCAGGAAGGAGGGCTCCAGAGCAAACTAATTGATGCAGTAGCCCAATCGCTCGTTCACAACTTTAATGCCAGAGCAAACTAACTGATGCTGTAGCCAAATCGCTTGCTCACAACTTTAATGCCAGTCGCTCACAAAGTAGAATTCTTGCTCACAAGACTCCACAGCTTAGAGGGAGCATTGCTTGTGACCAGAAAATATATAACTAGATCGATAACTATAACTAGGTAGCCGAATGGGCTGTCTTTCTTCAGGCTGCTGGGGAGGGGTGCCATTTTCAAATATCCCCTTTCATTAAAAAATAATAATCTCTCCAGATTAAAAAAAAAACACCAAAAAGTTTCCTAACCCAGTTTGGTGTACCGGTAGTGGTTAAGTGCACAGACTCTAATCTGGGAGAACCGGGTTTGATTCCCCACTCCTCCACTTGCACCTGGCTGGATGGCCTTGGGCAAGCCGTAGCTCTGATAAGAGCTGTTCTTGAAAAAGAGCCGTTTCTGTAAGAGCTCTCTCAGCCCCACCTACCTCGCAGTGTGTCTGTTGTGGGGAGGGGAAGGGAAAGGAGTTTGTAAGCCGCTCTGAGACACCTTTGGGTAGTGAAGGGCGGGGTATACATCCAATCTCTTCTTCTTCCTCCTCCTCCACTTGCACCTCCTGGATGACCTTGGGCAAGCCGTAGCTCTGATAAGAGCTGTCCTTGAAAAAGAGCCGTTTCTGTCAAGAGCTCTCTCAGCCCCACCTGCCTCCCAGGGTGTCTGTTGTGGGGAGGGGAAGGGAAAGGAGTTTGTAAGGCGCTCTGAGACACCTTTGGGGAGTGAAGGGCGGGGTATAAATCCAATCTCCTCCTCCTCCTCCTCCACATGCAGCTGCTGGTGTGACCTTGGGCAAGCTGTAGTTCTGATAAGAGCTGTCTTGAAAAAGAGCAGCTTCTGTCAAGAGCCCTCTCAGCCCCACCCACCCCACAGGGGGGGTGTCTGTTGTGGGGAGGGGAAGGGAAAGGAGTTTGTAAACTCCTTCGGGTACTGAAGGGCGGGGTATAAATCCAATCTCCTCCTCCTCCTCCTCTTCTTCCCACGGAAGGTATAGCCACTTTATCCTGCCTCTAGTTGTTCAGCCGAATAAGGATTAGGACATTGGCAGAGTGGGAGGGGGAGGAATGGATTTCAGATGGGAAATACCACTTTTTTTTGGGGGGGGGAGACCTCTTTGCAGATGACAAAGCAAGAGTGAGAGAGATGTGGGCCGCCATCTCCCTCTCGTTAGCCAATGGGCTGTTTTTCTAAATTTTAAACGTAAAAGTCTGTTCAAGAATGCCATTTTCCCGCATGCACCCCTCCAGTCTGAAATGGCATGCGGTCCATTTTATCCTCTCTAGCGCCCCTCGTTCCACTGCCTGTACGGTCAGGGCTTCAAGACGCCTGGAAATGCTGGTGAGCAACATTCTGACCCCCACAATTACAGCCATCTGGAGCAGCGCTTTAGAATCCGTTTTGCTGTCACCGTGCATAATCCGTGAGCCGGGGGTTAGACCCTTGGCTTGCATGAGGCCCGTAAGCTATTTCCTATTGCCACCTTGTGGAGGTGGAATAACATTGCACACCATGGAAACTGGCACACCTCTGAGCAGGCTAGTACATCTGAGTTTTAGCGCTGTGCTTAGAGGGGCCGCGGTGGCTCAGAGGTTAAGACACGCTGAGCTGCAGACCGGAAGGTCTGTAGAATCGCAGTTCGAGACCCCGAGTGCCGTGGGATGGAGTGAGCTCCCATCTCTGGCCCCAGCTCCTGCCAACCTAGCAGTTCGAAAGCAAGACATTGCAAGTAGATAAATAGGTACCACTGCGGTGGGAAGGTAACAGCGTTCCATGCGCCTGCGTCTCGGACTCATACCGCCGATTCGACTGGAGCAAGGGAAACCTTTACCTTTAACCCTTTTTTTGCGGACTTTGAAAACTGTAGAACCTTTAGTCTGAAATGAAAGCAATTCCACACCTAGGCATTACAAGGAGACAAAGACGGAGAAGCAGAAAACGACTGGAGTTCATTTTCTCCAAACTAATAACTGTTCTACGGTAGGGTTACCAGATGCCTTCTTTTTCTGTGTGTCTGTCCTCTTTTAGTCTCTTTGTAAAAAAACAGATGAAAAGGTCCTCTTTTTGTGATGGAAGGTTAGGAATATTCCTACTCTGAAGCCATGATCAGTTTAAATAGTAAAGGTAAAGGTTCCCTTGCTCGAAAGCCAGTCGAGTCCAACTCTAGGGTTGCGGTGCTCATCTCCGTTTCCAAGCCGAAGAGCCAGCGCTGTCCGAAGACGTTTCTGTGGTCATGTGGCCGGCATGACTAAACACCAAGGCGCACGGAACGCTGTGACCTTCCCACCGAAGCGGTACCTATTTATCTACTTGCAATTTCTTGCTTTCGAACTGCTAGGTTGGCAGGAGCTGGAACTAGAGATGGGAGCTCACCCCGTCATGCGGCCCACTCGGGTCTCGAACTGCTGACCTTCCACAGCCTGCAGTTCAGCGTCTTAACCACTTGAGCCCCTGCAGCTCCAGTTTAAATAGTAGGGGTATTTAAAATGAGATCTGTCATAGTGGTCATCACTTGTTTGAAGTAGTCAGTCGGGAAAGATATCCTTTTTTTTTTTTAACTTTTCAAAATTTTCCATTATAGAGCCAGTTGGGTTCCCCATAGCAGGGAAGTGATAAAAGCTGTGAACTGCTGCGTACTTGCGGTTATTCGTTTTTATTTTACCAAGGGTAATCAATATGTTCCCGCACCTATTAAGAGTATTCAGTCATAAGATTAGTGCAAGATTGCTTTATGGAGTACCTATTTGGATCACGGCCTTCAGTAAGGAAGTGGAAAGAATACAATCTAACTTCCTTTGAAAAATTCTGGGCCTGCCCATGTGTGTGCCTTATGCGGCAATCTGCCCGGAAACTAATCAAAGGTTCCTTGAAATAAAGCATGGATGAATACTATACAATTTTGGCTACATTTACATTTTAAGAATAATAACGGTAGCCTTATTTTTCACATGCTGACGGAATCTCAGTCTTCAATGTGGTTAAACCGCATAGAAAAGAAAATCAATTCAATAGGGATCAGTATTGACGACTTATCCTCCCTTACCGAAAGGTCAGCTTTTGCACAGATCAAACAAAGACTCCTTGACATCGAGATGCAGGATCTTAGGAGCCTTGCTAAAAGTAGATGTTCACCCTTGGGCTTGGGGATTTTACCCTTATTTATTTATTATTCACATTTCTATCCCGCCCTCCCCGGAGGCTCAGGGCGGGTATATGGCAGAGTATTTAACCTGTTTACCAGCCCAGCACTATCGCAGAGCTTATTCATTAGCCCCTTTCAATGTGTTACGCTCTGCGGTTCTCTACGGGAGATTTCATAAAATACCATATGCTAACAGGCTATGCGCAGTAATCGGCGGGACATAGAGTCTTGAACATGTTTTTTTGCACTGTACTTATTATCTTGCTATACCTTCCACACTTACTGATCCCTTGTAGAGAGAGCAAGCAGGGAAATCTGATGAATGCAAAATGATTTTTTTAGTATCGACTCAGAACCAAATTGTTGCTGGAAATGTGGCCAAATGTGTGTACCTTTGCAGCTCGGAAGCGGGCCATGTATCAGCTGACAGGGCCTTGACTGTTCAGACTGTTTCCTCTCCATTATAATTTGGTTGTTATGCCAATAAAGGTTGTTGTTTGTTTGTTTACTTTTCAAAATACAGCAACCCTATCCTAGAGTGGTAGTCAATTAGGACTGCCATTACAGGTGGGAAACATCTTGGAGTTTTTCAGGGTGGAGACTGGGTTTGGCAGTTTGGGGAGACATGGTGTTAAGTCGCTCGCTTAACAAAGCAGTCAGAGAGTGATTCAGCAAGAACACAACTTTATTCTTCAACTCGAACACAACTCGAACACGGATCAACATCTGATAGCCAGAACAGCCTTGACATTGCAGCTGTCCTGCTTTTAAACATTCCCTGCTAATATAGCCACACCCACTGTACAAACACCAACCAATCAGGTTGTTTACAGAAGGACCAATCATGGACGTTCTCGCTCAGGGAGCTTGCTTGAAGTGATTGGCTTGTTACTTCCTGGGCTAGTAATACTATTGGATGACTTTGGACCCTAGCCCAGGACAAAGCTTTACATCACATTCCAATTAGATGATTCACATATGTTATGCATTCAAGGCAGCTTTGAATACACTACACATGGGACCTGTAGTGTATCAAGCCCTGACATGCCCGAACATGCCCAGGGACAAGTGCAGAGCTTCATGACTAAAGACAATGGAGAATGAGGATCCTAGCCCCGCCAATCGGGAGGCTAGGTTCCTGGCCGAGTAGCCTATGGGACTCTCGGCCACTGTAAATAACCTATTGGGAAATGGGGGGGTGTTTTGGGTGGCAGTTTCTCGGGGAATATAAGCCGGCCTGCGAGCCGGCCAAAGTGTCTTGTTCCTGACTGAATAAAGTACGCTTTGCTGAACTCACTCTCCGTCTGCGTACTTTTCAGGACCCCAGAAAGGTATAATGCCAGAGTGCACCTTCCAATGCATCCCCTTTTCCCAGGGGAACTGATCAGTTGTTATTCCAGGAGATCTCCAGGTCTCTCCCAGAGAATGGCACCCCCAGACAGTCCACTGCAGCCCAAATGCAATGGAAGTGGGTATCTGGCAAATTATTTTCTTTCAAAGCTGTCTATTGCCAGGAAAAGACACCGGAGTATGTATTTGTTGGAAGCTCAGCACCTCTCTGTACCATTCTCATATAGCTCTGTGTGAATTCAGTTCAGCCAGACGCCTTGGAAGTTGATGTTCCGGGCTCTTTTTGTTGCCCCGGGGGTGGGGGGGGACACGGGCTCTGGCGAGGAAAGGGTTACTTGCATTTTAATCCTGCCAGGAGCGCGCTTCACAAATATTGCTCCAAAGTGTCTTTAACACATCCCACTCCCTCCCTGGCTCACTTCCTCACAATAATTTTATTTATAAAACGGCCGCCCCACCCAGTTCTTCTCTCGCTTTGACTTGCACTCCCGTTTCGAAGCCTCATTTTTGCTGACTTGGATCCCCTCCTGTTCATTCTGTGCAGCTGCATTGGTCCCTGAAGACTTCCAATCCCTTTCCCAGCATATTGTGCATACCACAGACCTTACATCTGAAGTCAGCAGGCCGACAAGAGCCGTAATTGTATCGCTGAATATTAGAAAACCAAAGCACGGATCTGCTGGGTTGCATCGCTGAGAGTTGGCCTCTATTTTCCTGGTTGCCTTGCCTGATTTATTTATTTATTTATCATTCGATTTATATCCCGCCCTCCCCTAAGGCTCAGGGGGGCTAACAATTGGGGCAAAAGCCATATTTAAAACAATTAAACACAGAATAAAAAACATAACAATAATCAGAGCTCTTTTTGTAGAAAAAGCCCAGCAGGAACTCATTAGCATAATAGGCCACACCGAACAGCAGAAACTCATTACATATTAAGCCAAACCCCTGACTGCACAGCTAATTAGCACATAGGCCACACTCCCATGTTACCAGAAGTGTGCTCATCCAGCCACACCCACCTTTTGCTTCTTATTCTGTTTACCTTGTTTGTTGTCAAAACCCAGGGCCTTTTTTGTGGCAGGAACTCCTTTGCATGTTAGGCCACACACCCCTAATGTAGCCAATCCTAATGAGTTTCTGCTGTTGGGTGTGGCCTATTATACTAATGAGTTCCTGCTGGGTGTGGCCAACTTGGGAGCCAGCCGGAACTCTGTTCCTGTGCATTTCTGCCCAAAAATAGTCCTGACAATAATACAACAAAGTGCTGGTGCTCTAGTGTTCCCAGTTCCAAGATGGGTTCCAGTAGGGTGGATCCGGACCAACGACGTAAGTTCCAAAACGGAAGATAACCAGTCTTCTTCCCAGGGCCCGCTTGCACCCTGATGGTATCTCCGCCAATTTTTGGCGGCGGTGCATTGGTGGAACAGTAGCGGCGGTGGCTCCTACTCGAAAGCCTGGCGGAAGAGCTCTGTCTTGCAGGCCCTGCGGAACTGCGCAAGATCTTGCAGGGCCCGGATCTAATCCGGGAGCTCATTCCACCAGGTAGGAGCCGCCACTGAAAAGGCCCTGGCCCTAGTCTCGGCGAATTTGACGTCCCTAAGGCCTGGGGTAGTCAAAAGATATTGGCGCCCCGACCGTAGTGCCCTTGGGGGAACATATGGGGAAAGGCGGTCCCTTAGGTATGTCAGACCCTGACCATAAAGGGCTTTAAAATACAACACGCTTTCTATTTGGGCCTTATTTTGCCTTGTGGGGAGTCCCCGGGATTGCCTTCTAGGGCTGCCAAGTGGGGGCGGGTGGCGGGTAAACCCCCGCTTTGGAGGCCCGATTTCCACCGCCGCGGAACTGGGCCCCGGGGGGAACCCCGTCCCCCGAAGCACAGCGTGGCTGCGTCACCAGAGGTAACGCAACCACGTACAGCACGTTGGGACGTGGCCCCGATCGGCAGAGGAAAAACTATGGTTTTCCCTCTGCTGATCGGGGCCATGCCCCCAACGTGCTCTACGTCGTGCGTCACTTCCTGTGATGTGCAGGCGGCGTGTGCGCGCGCTTTGCACACGCGCTCACGTCCCACAGCAATGCAAGCCGGGGTGGCCAACTTCCAAGGGACAGTCCCCCGCCGGTGAGTATGAAGGACTTGGCAACCCTATCGCCTTCTTAAAATGTAAGTGTGTGCTAGATCTGATCACATTTTTACTCAGTTGCCCAGGTTCCTGAACATTAAAAAGAAGAAGAGATTAGATTTATACCCTGCCCTTCACTACCCAAAGATGTCTGAGAGCGGCTTACAAACTCCTTTCCCTGGCACTCCTACTGTCAGCTACCACGCATGAAGCCATTAGAGAGAAAAAAGCAGGAAGGCACCAGGCACCAGTCCACCGAGCTTGGATCCAGCTGATCAACTGCTGGCCAGAATACAGAGGTCCTATACCCGCTGGGGAAAACGGCTACTCCAGAGGGCGGGCCCTATTACCCCATTAAGCCCTGATGAATCCTCCCCCCTCCGCAGTTCCGCT
>NW_015165878.1:8803-10644 GCF_001447785.1 Gekko japonicus | reverse complement strand
CTAAAGAAGTAAGCAGTGACTCACAAAAGCTCATACCCTACCAGAAATTTTGTTAGTCTTTAAGGTGCTGCTGGGGGGATGTACAGGAAGGACAGGATTGCCCGTTGGAAACAATGGGAGAAGCTTGAAGGCCCATTGAAAATAATAGGAGACAGTAATGCCAATTGACTTCCATGGACTCCACTGAAATACATTAGAGTACAAGTAGAGTTCCAATAAAAATGTGGAATGGGTTTTCTATTAGGGTCTCTGCGCCCAAATACACTACTCTGGGGATGGAATGAGAGACCACGGAGTGGAATGACAGCCCCAGGGTGGAGCAGGAGTGTTCAGGGCGTTGCCGGTCGGACACACGAGAGGTCATTCTGGCTCCTCCAGCTCTAGTTAGGGGCTCTTTGAGAGCCAGTTTGGTGTCGTGGTTAAGTGCGCGGACTCTAATCTGGAAGAACCGGGTTTGATTCCCCACTCCTCCACTGGCAGCTGCTGGATGACCTTGGGCAGGCCATAGTTCTGTCAGAGCTGTCCTTGAAAAAGAGCAGTCTCTGTCAAGAGCTCTCTCAGCCCCACCGACCTCACAGGGTGTCTGTTGTGGGGAGGGTTCAAAACCCGCTCCTCGTGTCATCACATCACACGCGAGAGGTCCTTCCGGCTCCCCCTCGTAAGGGGCTCTTTAAAGAGATATGGCCCAACTCCCGGGAGCTGGTCGCTCTCGCAGGCGGGCGCTCCCGGTGACGTCATGCGCCACGGCGCACCGGCTCCCTCCGGCGCCCATCCTAGACACCGGAAAGCCGCGCCGTCACCTTCCTAACGCTCACTTCCGGTCTCAAGCCGACCGCCTTCCCCACCCCCGGGGGGGGGGCGAGACTGTACAAACCATAGCTGCTTCAGACCCTAGAGCGGCCGACCAGAAGAGGGAGGCCGTCTCGTGACCGGAAGTGTTGTGCGCGCGCCGCTCGAAGTCACAGCTTCCCCACTTCTTGGTCATGCGACCGACCGAAGCGACTGCGCAGTGCGAGCCCCGCCTCCACCGACAAGGGGGCGTTCCCATTGGCCGAGTGGCTCGCCAGTCTTAGCGCCTTGGAGGCGCGGACGTGACAGGCGTTTGTCTGAGGGGAGCGGCGCTGAGGGGGAGCGTCGCCCGGGAACGCCGAGCGAGGGGGCGGAGCCTAACTGAAAAGGAGGAGGGGCTTGTGAAGAGGTAGGAATAGTCAGTATAAATATTAACAAAGGGGGTGGGCCTCATGTAAATAAGGGGCGTGGTCGGTGGGGTGGATTTCAATAAAGGGGAGTGGCCAGAGTTAAAAGGGGGGGGCTCTTTGAATGTCAGTGAAGGGGCGGGGCTGCGTGGGCCTCAAGAACGGGAGGGGGCCCGGAGAAAATGGGGTGGGGGGTCTATTTGCCAGTGAAGGGGAGGAGCTTGTGTGCAAATATCAATGAAGGGGCGTGGCCAGCAGAGTGTAGGGGCGGGGCCTGTATTAATAAAAGAATGGGGATTGAGGGCCGACGTCAGTGAAGCGGCGCGGTCGGGAGACGATGGATCAGGGCCGGTTGGAATATTAATAAGGGGGCGGGGCTTGTGGACAGGGGGCTGACCTGACCGCCAATACAGAGGGTGGGCTTGGATCATGTGACCGTCAAGGACCAGTAAGGAGTCAAAGGTGTGTGTGGGGGGGCTGGCTTCAATGTAAATAGGTGGGGATTTTGCGCGGTTGCCAACTCTGGGTTGGGGAGCTCCTGGGGATCTGGGGGAGGTGCCTGGAGAGGGCGGGGTTTGGAGAAGGGAGGGAGCTCCGCAGGGACGGGATGCCACAGAGTCCCCCCCCCCCCCAGCTACCCCTTTC
>NW_015165878.1:7751-8787 GCF_001447785.1 Gekko japonicus | reverse complement strand
GCGGGGCGTTCTGAAGGCGCTCCAGCTCCCCCCCCCCCGGAAGTTGGCTTGCATGCGTGTTAATGAACGGGTGGGGGATCTGCAGGATCAGTGAGGGTGTAACCGAGTCCGATGCAGTACTGAGCATTCCCGGAACAGCCTGGATGGTGGGACGTCGAGAGGTGAGTGGGATTGGGTGACCTGTGTGAATGGGGAGCTGCGGTGGCTCAAGTGGTTAAGACGCTGAACTGCAGGCTGTGGAAGGTCGGTCGTTCAGCAGTTCGAGACCCGAGTGTGCCGCATGACGGAGTGAGCTCCCGTCTCTAGTTCCAGCTCCTGCCAGCCTAGCAGTTCGAAAGCAAGAAATTGCAAGGAGATCAATAGGCACCACTTTATTACTGAGGGAGCTGGCTTTGGGCTGCAGTCTCCCAAAGCCTAGTCTCCTTTGCCTCGAAGATTCCACAAGCTGACTCTTTGTTTAGTTGCTAGATTCGAGTCAAGTTGCTGGATTCAAGACCAGCAAGATTTTGGGGGTATAAGCATTCAAACATCGAAGCTTCATCCGATACGAGTTGGAATGGGCATATAACTCTCAGACGCTTATGCCTCTCGTATCTCGTTGGTCCACTGAACTTGAATTTAGCTCTTCTGCAGACGATTTGGCTCCCCCCTGAAAGCTGTTTGGCTGTTTTAGACAGCTCTCATTTTGTATTGGCGAAATCTTTCAACCTCATTGCTTTATTTCACATTATAGGCCACTAAGAAGGCTTGTATTGACAGGGGAGTTAGTGTTGAAGGGTTTCCTAAAAACTCTGCATTATTTTAAAGGCCTCTCAAAGCGGGCGTTGTGACAGCTGATGTGGCTTTACCCCTAAATGCTTTTTAGGACTAGTCGTTCATTCCTTCTTGCCTCTCTTTTCATGCTCGGGTCTTTCTGTTTTCCTCTTTTTCTCCTAGGATTCCAGCATCTGGTTGAAAAGATGGGTGGCTCAGAGAGCAGCTTGTACCAGAAGCACCTCTCAAGGTTTCTCCCAGATGAGCTTGTGGACATCAATAG
>NW_015165878.1:0-7708 GCF_001447785.1 Gekko japonicus | reverse complement strand
GAAGAGTGGGAAACCTGCGAAGAGGATTGTGACTCTGGCCATGTTCAAGGCAAGAGATCTACTGCTTGGTTTCATGACGAGAAGAGCTGGGGATAAGAACCTAAGAGCCCTGCTGGATCAGACCAATAGTCTATCTAGTCCAGCATCCTGTGTCACACAGTGGCCATCAACAGGGCATAGAAGCCGAGGCCTTCCCCTGATGCTGCCTCTTGGCCCTAAGCCTCTGAATGTGGAGGTTCCCCTCCTTCACCATGGCTAGTAGCCACTGATAGACTTATCCTCCATGAATCCATCTAATCCCCTTTGAAAGCTGCTTATTCCTGTGGCCATCACAACATCCTCTGGTAGCGAATTCCACATTTCAGTCATTCTCTGTGTAAAGTAGTATTTCCTTTTGTCTACCCTGAACCCTACTGCCCATCAGCTTAATTGGATGCCCTGGAGTATTTTGGTAGAGGGAGAAAAAGTTTTTTACCCTCCTCCACTCAAGGACCCAAATGTTATTTATATTTTGTAGACTGGTGTTTAAGATTATATTGTGCTAGGGAATCTCTGCACGAAGATGAGCGAATAGCATCGTATTAGTGAAGGTGTAAAGATTCTCTAATGAGATACTAAAAGCGTCTTTGCCTTTGAGTGAGAATTTCACCATCACCCCTAATACCTTGCATTTTTTACAGCGGTTTGAATGCCTGTCTGTTCCCCACCCCCCCATCCCCAGTGGGAGATAAAAGCAGGTCCCAGGTGGCTTTTTCCAGTGAGAAAATATCTCGGGAAGAAAGGGTTAAAGTCTTCCCTTTCCTCCTATGCCGCTCTCTTCCTTGACAGAGCAGGCTTGGCTGCTAAATTCACAAAAGGGGGAAAATGTTCAAAATAACCACAGTAGAAGTTATAATAATTGGTAAGAACAGATACTACACTTGATCTTAGTCTATAAAGAGTGAATACTATGAAGGAGAAAAGGGAAGATGTTTAGTGAAGTATGAAGGACATATTACTCTGTGTTGTTAGGAAGAGCATGTGATGTACAAGGAGTTTGTATGTGTGTAATTATGTTGATGAATTTTGTGTATGCATATGATATAGGCTTATAAAACCAAATAAATAAATTCATTAAAAAAAGAAGTTATAATAATATGTAGTTGAGCACTTAGGGGGTATGTTGCTCAGGGTAAGGACTCATCTTCTTGCACTCCATAAAGCCAGCTTCCCTTCCCTTCCCCATGGGGAACCAAAGCAGCTTATATCCTTCTTCTCTCCTCCATTTAATCTTCACAACAATCCTGCTAGGTAGGCAAGACTGAGAGTGTGCGATTGGCCCAAGTTCACCCTAGTGACCCTAGAGAGCCAGTTTGGTGTCGTGGTTAAGTGCGCGGACTCTAATCTGGGAGAACCGGGTTGGATTCCCCACTCCTCCACTCGCAGCTGCTGGATGACCTTGGGCAAGCCATAGTTCTGTCAGAGCTGTCCTTGAAAGAGCAGTGTCTGTCAGAGCTCTCTCAGCCCCGCCTACCTCACGGGGTGTCTGTTGTGGGGAGGGGAAGGGAAAGGAATTTGTAAGCCACTCTGAGACTCCGAGTGAAGGGCAGGGTATAAATCCAATCTCTCCTCCCTCTCTTTTAGTGAGCTTTCACGGTAGAGAAAGGATTCGAGCCTGGGTCCCCCGGATCCTGTTTCAGCACACTAACCACAGGCTCTCACATATTTATATAAATTACTGCTGCTACTACTAATATGGTCAATGACAGGATACCTGACTCAAATGACTCTTTGTTTCCTGGACCAGTCAAGAGAAACGAACAGAAAACCCTGGCCTGGATCGCTCAGACAAGCCAGATCTCGTCAGATCTCGGAAGCTAAGCACGGTCGACTCTGGCAAGTACTTGGATGGGAGACCTCCAAGGAATACCAGGGTTCGGAGGCAGAGGCAGGCAATAGCAAGCCCACCTCTCTGAAACATCCAAGCCCCACTAGGGGTCGCCAGAAGTCAACCGTGACTTCCAGGCACACACACACATACACACGCAATACTCACAAATAAAGAAAGAGATACAAAGAGAGGAGCCAGGGAAGAGTTTCCCTTCCTTGACAGTCGGGGCGCATCTCTGCAGAACGTTCCACCACGTCCGTTTCATTCTTTTTCCTCCCCCAGGCCTACATCAAGGAAGCCCTCCCCGAATCGATGACCGTCAGGCTCTTCGACGGGATGAAAAGCGTCCAAGTGTCCGAGAAGCCCTCTGGCCCCAGCGACCAGGTGGAGAAGGAGCAGTTTCTGGTTTTCATGGCCGCACTCACCAAAGGCTACGCAGAGGAGAAGAGCGACATTATCATGAGAATGATATCGAAGGCGTACAGGACGGTGAAGGGGAGCCAGATCCTGGAGGTAAAGAGAAGGAGGAGGCCTGGGAGGGTAAAGGGGGGGGCTGGCTTGGGGGGTGTGGAGTGGGGCAAGTTCAGGGATCTTCTCGTTATCTGAGCAGACGCAAAGGTTGTGTTAAGCGAAAGGTCAGGGAGACTTTTAATAGACACGGTAATGTCTGAGAAGTCAGAAACGGACGCTCCTTCCTCTCCGTTCTGCTGGGTTCGCCCAAGCAGACTGGAAGAGGAAGAAGAGATTGAATTTATACCCTACCCTTCACTTCCCGAAGGAGTCTCAGAGCATCTTACAATCTCCTTTCCCTTCCCCTCCCCACAACAGACACCCTGTGAGGTAGGCGGGGCTGAGAGAGCGCTGACAGAAACTGCTCTTGAGAGAACAGGCTCTGAGAGAACTTGTGACTGACCCAATGTCACACCAGCAGCTGCACGTGGAGGCGTGGGGAATCAAACCCGGTCCTCCCAGATTAGAGTGTGCGCTCCTAACCACTGTACCAAGCTGGCTCTCCAGTCACCCTCTTTTCTGTCCAAGTGGTAGAAGATTTTCTTTTTTAAAAATTGCTGCAATCCTGCCCTGACCTACTCAAATCTATTGAGATTGACTGGAATAACTCCGCATAGAATTGCACTGACTATGATGTATTTGATGCTGGTCTTAGAATGGTTTAGCATCTTATGTATCGCGCTGGCTTTAAATGATGTGACGCTGTCAGGGGTCATTTCATAGACAAAGAGGTGCAGGAGCTCATTAGCATAGCTCATTAGCATAAATTATTTGCATATGCCACACCCCCTGACATCACCGAAAGTGTGTCAGAAGGCAACATCCACCGCTCAGGCTCCACTGGACTGTATTGGAGGGAGGAAGGAATGTGCAGATCTGTCCTCACAGAGGTGGAAGAGCTTGTACCTGAATAAAACTTGGTCTTAAAGGTGCCACTGGACTGTTTTGGACCGGCCCCCCCGGGGGGGGGGCTCTGCAGCTTTCCTGTCTGCTTCTTGCAGACAGCCCTCTGACTGAGGGCTGCTGGGAGCAGGGGGAGGGGCTTGTTGCATGTGCCTGCCCCCTGGGCTCTTTACTGCCGGAGCTCCGCTCCTGTGCGCTCCTGCAGGAAATGACCCCTGGACGCTGTATGTGTTTTAATGTTACAAATGCATAAATGGGGTTGCCAGCGATGCTCCCTCTAAGCTGCCGAGTCTGGCGAGCAAAAATTCTGCTTTATGAGCTACTGGCATTGAAGTTGTGAGCGAGCGACTTGGCTGCTGCATAGATCAGTTTGCTCCGGAGCCCTCCTTCCTGAGCGGAGACAAAAATGCGTGAGCTGGAGGGCTAGCCTAGCTTAGAGGGAACACGGGTTACCAG
Source organism: Gekko japonicus (assembly GCF_001447785.1). NCBI lineage: Eukaryota > Metazoa > Chordata > Lepidosauria > Squamata > Gekkonidae > Gekko > Gekko japonicus. The sequence goes on along the minus strand of NW_015165878.1, from coordinate 3,969 downwards.
CCTCCAGGTGGGACCCAGAGATCTCGCAGGATTACAACTGATCTCCAGGTGACAGAGATCAGGTCCCCTGGAGAAAATGGCTGCTTTGAAGGGTGGACTTTATGGAATTAAATCCCACGGAGGTCCCTCCCCTTCCTAGGCTCCACCCCCAAATCTCCAGGAACTTCCCAACCTGAAGTTGGCAACTGTAGGCATAGAAGAGTTGTAATTCAGAGCTGTCGTATGCAGGGGTCCTTTCCTGCAGGAGCACACAGGAGCGGAGCTCCGGCGGTAAAGAGCCCAGGGGGCGGGCACATGCAACAAGCCCCACCCCCTGCTCCCAGCAGCCCCAGGCCACAAGGAGCAAGAAGCAGCCAGGTAAGTTGCAGAGCCCCCCCCCCCTCGGTCCAAAACAGCCCAGTGGCACCTTTAAGACCAAGTTTTATTCAGGTACAAGCTCTCCCTCCTCTGTGAGGACAGATCTGTATGTTCCCTCCCCCACAATAGCTAGCAATCCAAAAGAGTCCAGTGGAGCCTGAGCGGTGGGTGTTGCCTTCTGAGACACTTCCGGTGATGTCAGGGGGTGTGGCATATGCAAATGAGTTATGCAAATGAGCTCCTGCATCTCTTTTTCTACGAAATGACTCGTATGTACATGTGTTTAAAAAGGGAGCTTGGGGAAGCAGAAGTAAGTGGAGCTGTCTCAAGGTCCCTGGTGTGGTGTTGGTGCACTTTGCTCATTTTCAGGCATTGCTTCTGTTTACTGTAAACACCGACTTCCCACGGGTGGTACTTTAAGCGTGCCAAAGGCACAGGGATGATTGCAAATGGGAGCTCTAGCAGAGCTCCCGGATACCTTTCTTTCCGAACATTTTAAAACCTGCGATGCTTGCAGAAGCTCAAAGCAGCTTTGCAGAAAACCATGCCGATAAAATATCCCTGCAGTAAATTAGCACTGGAATTTTTTATCTCGTGGATATTTATGAGAACTTGTTTGCAGTCCTCTGATCTGAACGAATAAAGGGGAGGGGAAGGTTGGACCACATAAACTCGATTACAGACTGACCAGTCTGGGCAAAGGGATACACACTGTGTTAAAAACCTGCAATGCTTGCAGAAGCTCAAAGCAGCTTTGCAGAAAACCATGCCGATAAAATATCCCTGCAGTAAATTAGCACTGGAAATTTTTCTCTCGTGGATATTTACGAGAACTTGTTTGCAGTCCTCTGGTCTGAACAAATGAAGGTGAGGGAAGGTAGGACCACATAAACTCGATTACAGACTGATCAGTCTGGGCAAAGGGATATACACTGTGATCCTAAGCAGAGTTAACCGTCTCGTAAGCCCATTGACTCTGAACTCAGTTTGGGATTGTACTGGCAGTTACTCGGAACCCCCCCCCCCCCAAAAACAAGGTGCTTCACCAAGATGTAGGGGGAAACGTCAGCCAAGAAACAGAACGCATTTGGATTGGAGGCTGGACATAAACGTCATTTTGGAATTTACTTATCACTTTACCTCCGGGAAAGTTTTACGAGAACTGAGAGTTACGCAAACAGAACATTAGTTATTTATTGCTTATTTTAAAGTACTACTGTATATGGTAAGCTGGTTTAACAGAAGAAAAGATTATGGTAAATCTGTCCCCCCCTCCTTTTAAAGCGGGGGGAATTTGGCCCCAGGCAAGGGTGGGCACATCAGTCTTAACAAGCAGCAGGACTTTTCAGTGTCTGCTTATGATCCGATCCTTTTCCTTCCAAGAGACTAATGCAGAGCAAGAGTCAAGTAGCACCTTAAAGCAGGGGTGTCGAACGCATTTGTTATGAGGGCCAGATGTGACATTAATGAGACCTTGTTGGGCCGGGCCGGGCGTGTCATAAAATGTAATGCCAGGTAGCAGAGATATATAAACTTTATAAAGGACACAAAGGGTTTTTTTAATTAAAATAAGATAATGCTTAAAACATTCGCACTCTTGCAATATTTTGTTTATTTAACAGTGCCTGATAACTGACACCTCTTGCTCTGAATTATTGCAGCAAAATGTCTGTGCTGTTTGCAATCCTGAGTATGCAGTTCAGGTGTGTATCTGTAAGCTGCAAACCTATGATGATGCGACAGCAGCAGAACTAGAAGAAGAAGCAGAAGACAGCCAGTTCCCTCTGCAGGCCTGATAGAAGTCCTCTGGGGGCCTGATCCAGCCCCCGGGCTGCATGTTTGACACCCGTGCCTTAAAGACTCTCATTAGTTTTAAGTCTGACTCCTGGTTCTGTGTAACCTAATAAGTCTGCTAGCACACAGTACCAGTTTGGTGTAGTGGTTAGGAGCGTGGACTCTAAATTGGGAGAACCGGGTTTGATTCCCCACTCCTCTGCATGCAGCCAGCTGGGTGACCTTGTGTCAGTCACAGTTCTGTCAGAGCAGTTCTCTCCAGAGCAGTTCTCTTAGAGCTCTCTCAGCCCCACCTACCTCACAGGGTGTCTTTTGTGGGGAGGGGGAGGGAAGGGAAAGGAGATTGTAAACTGCTCTGAGACGCTTTGGGTAGTGAAAGGCAGCGTATAAATCCAATCTCCTCCTCCTCCTTCCTTTGCTGTATGGTAAGCTTAATGCACTCTGTAAGCTTTTTTTTTATATATAGAAAATTTTATTTTGTTTCCAAGTTTACCTTTATACATTCTCATGACAACTCTCCTATCCAATTGTACACTTTTCCCCATCTCTTCTCATGTACCTTTTCATTCCTGTTCTGCAACATTAAACTCAAATCGTCCATTCGTGCTAACTCCAGTATTTTAACTGCTAACTCTTCCCTCTTGGGTATAACCTCGGATTTCCAATTTTTGGCCAATAGCAGTCTAGCGGCGGTTATTATATAGCCTAATACGTATGATTCTTGCTTATTATAACCTTTCGGGATCATATTTAACAAATATATTTCCGGTTTTAAAGCTAAATTTCCCCCCAGGATTTCAATGCACTCTGTACGCTTAATGCACTTTGCTACATTGACAGAAGCAGAAAGTCCCACACAAATGAGGTGGCAGCAGTGACTCGTATCGTGTTACTAGTCCCTGTTGCCCTCCTTTAGTATGTGCTAATTTATGATCTTGCGAGAAGGCCGGTTTTGTTTCCCACCTCTGGGATTTCATACAGAGAAACTTTCTTTTTTCTCGAAGTTTGCAGAAGACCTGGTTGGCTCCCTGGTCCACGTTTTGAAGTACCGGAAGGAGCTGAAGGGCTGGAGCCTGCAGAATACCCGAGACCCAGCAGCCGGCATCAAAGCCTTGGCTTCCCAGTTGGTGTCTGAACTGAAACTGGCAGGTGAGTTGCGGACCGAGGTGCTTTCAGTTTTGGACCGGGACAAGCAGCTAACACTAAAGCAACTAAGGCCCTGGGGCACACGGGCCGGATATCGCGGGGGGGAGGCGTGGCTGTTTGCCCCGCAGCGAAATAACACGCGACTGCGCGATCAGGCGTCCCCTCGCGGTCCCGTCGAGGTCCCGTGGTTAGGGGGGAGGTGCCAATCACACGACGTGCCAAAGAAGCGGTGCGGCACGGCAAACGGGGTTGTGTTCTTGTTGTTTTTTAAACCTGAAGTATGCACATGCCCCATTGGGTGCTTGTGCGCATCCTTGGAGACTTCGGGGGGAAAAAACCCTTTTCGCAATGGGGCATGGGCGGGCGCTGGATGCCACCGGAAACGTGATCAGAGACCCCGGCCCTTGCCCCGCGGTGTCCAGAAACTAGTACCTCCGAGGTACTAGTTTTTAACCGCGCATCTTCGGAGGGAAGACTCGGGTTCGACACGGGAGCTCTACGCTTCCCAGATGTGGCAGTGAGATCGCGCCCGGAAAATCCGCCTGTCTTCCATCGCAGTAGCATGGCTACTGCTCCGTGTGACCGCAGCCTATCTTTCTTTTTCCTTTTCTTTTCCAAAACTAGAAGAAAATAAGGAAAGGGAAGCTATAAACTACAGGAGAAAGTAAAGAT
>NW_015165877.1:373131-376745 GCF_001447785.1 Gekko japonicus | reverse complement strand
AGCAGAAAGCAATTTTTCTATACAGTAACATCATGCCAGGTATGTTGTGTGACATCCCCACCCACCCTGGAATGCCCCCCAAAGTCCCAGCCACAGAAAGAGCTGGCAACCCTAATGGCTAGGGCCTTTTTGGTGGCGGCTCCTACCTGGTGGAATGAGCTCCTGGAGGAGATCAGGACCCTGCAAGATGGAGCTCTTCAGCCAGGCTTTTAGTTAGGAGCCGCCCACCACCAACAACTATTATTGTTAGTAACATCGGGGTAGTTGGTTGGCCCATATGGAGATCGAGCCACAGTAACGTACGAGACAGATACAGCTGAATTGGGACTTGTGTCCATCCACAGGATACCATCTTCAATGTGATTGGAAGATCATTTCTATGTTGAGCACTTTATTTGTAATGATATGGGTTTTTTATCTTGTTTGATGTAGTGGTTAAGTGCGCGGACTCTAATCTGGGAGAACCAGGTTTGATCCCCCACTCCTCCACTTGCAGCTGCTGGATGACCTTGGGCAAGCCATAGTTCTAACAAAAGCTGTTCTGGAAAAAGAGCAGTTTCTGTCAAGAGTTCTCTCAGCTCCACTTACCTCACAGGGTGTCTGTTGTGGGGAGGGGAAGGGAAAGGAGTTTGTAAGCCACTCTGAAACACCTTTGGGTTGTGAAGGGGGGGATATAAATCCAGTCTCCTCCTCCTCCTCCTCCTCCTCCTCTTCTTCTATCTGGTTTTATAGGTTTTATGTACTCTGGAACATAGTGCCTTTAAATGTAAGCCGCCCTGAGCCCGTTCACAGGGAGGGCGGGATAGAAACCCAATAAACAAATAAATACATAAATAAATAAAATGTGCATTCAGGTACATATCCAAATTTCTTTTCATTGAAGAAAATTGAGTCGATGTGCGCTGTCCAGTTGCAACCAATTTATGGCAACCCCGGCCCGGGGCTCTCAAGGCAAGCAAGCGGCAGAAGTGGTTTCCCTTTGCCTTCCCCCATCCAAGTACCGACCCTGCTTGGTTTTCAACCCTGCTCGGTCTCCAAGGTCTGATGAGATCTGGCTACGCCGTACCGTTTCACATATCCAGTGGAGTAGACAGATGGAACCAATTTGAAATTAAATCAAAAGAGTTCCCAGTCAAGCATTAGGAAGAACTTCCTGATAGAGCGTTTCCTCGGTGGAGCAGCCTTCCTCGGGAGGTGGCGGGCTTTTCTCCTTGGGAGGTTTTTAAGCAGACGCCAGATGGCCATCGGACAGCAATCCCGACTCTGTGAACGTAGGCAGATTTATTTATTTATTTATGCCGTTTCTACCCCGCCCTCCCCGCGAAAAGGCTCAGGGCGGCTTACAGCGATGGCACCAGTTGCCAATAAACAATAAAACAGTATAAAACAATACAATACTTAATAGAAGTATAAAATCTAAAAACATAAGGTGTTGTTTATTCTACAATTCATTGCTACTATGATCATGAGAGGGAGGATCAGAGGTCATTTCGGGGGGGATCGCGGGGGATCGCAGTTCCCCTGGGTTAGGTATGGGGCGGGGCACATGATGAAGCCCCGCCCCCTGCTTCCGGCCACCCCGCTTCCGGCCCTCATTCAGCCAGGAGGAGGCAGGAGAAGAGGGAGGGTAAGTTGCTTCCTCCCTGCCTCTCCCCACCCCTGCCTGCGTGTGGCCTTATGACACACTTCCGGTGATGTCAGGGGGTGTGGCATATGCTAATGAGTTATCCTAATGAATTCCCCTAGCTCTTTTTCTACAAAACGACCCCTGGGGACGACAGGACAAGTTGCCTCAGTGCTTAGTTCTCGTGGCCCTTTCTTACACGCCCAGGTAAATGCTGATCGCCATTTTGGGGTCAGGAAACAATTTTCCTCCAGGCTGGTTTGGTCGGGTATCCTGGAGATATTTTGTCATCTTCTGTGTGTAGAGAAGGGGTCACTGTGGGTGTGGAGGGGGAGGTATTTGTGAATTCCCGCCTTGTGCAATGGGTTGGACTAGGTGACCCTGGAGGTCCATTCTACTCTATGTTTCTATGATTCTATGACTCTATAAATCGTGGGAGTGAGAGCAGGAAGGGATGAACCAGTGCTCAGCTCCTGTGGCCCTTTCTTATATGCTCAGGGCAATGCCGATCCCCACTTTGGGGGAGGGAAGGAATTTTCATCTAGGACAGATTGAACCAGGGATCCTGGAGGTGGGGGGGGGTTTGGCTATCTTCTGGGCATACAGCAGGGGTCAATGGGGGAGTGTAGGAGGAGGTAGCTGCATATTTCCTGCATCGTTCAGGGCATTGGACCTCTCAGGTGCTTTCCAGCTCTATGCTTCTGTCGTTATGTGGGCTGTGCCACCAGAGGCCTACTAGGCCCAGGAAGCCTGGCTAGCAGTAGGTGAGGCTGGGCCTACAACTCCCAGAAGCCCCTGGGAGGTTTTGGAGCCAAAATTGACCAATAGGGAAGAAGAGGGCTGGGGAACAAAAGGGCTGGTGCCAGAGCAGAAGCTGTTCTTTTCTTCCAAGAGGGCAGAGACAGAAGGAAGGCTGCTGCAGGAGAGAGACCTTCATCCTGAGGGAAGGGTGGGTAGTGTAAGGCCACTTGAGATAGTGAGCTAGGGACAGTGTATATTTAGACGTATTTATGTATTTATTTATTTATTTATACCCTGCCCTCCCCGCATGCAGGCTCAGGGCGGCTTACAAGGCACAAAGTGCAATAAAGATAGATTAAAACAGTTGAAGCTAAAAAATTCACAACTAACAGGATACAGGAAGACTAAAATTACACACTTCCCATTGCATATCAGGAGGAGATCAGGAGGGGGACGCCATGGGCCACGATGTTCCAGTTGCTCCATCGGCCCAACCCGGCGGTACTGCTCTGCAGTTACACGGTGGTGGTAGTGGCGGCTCCTACTCAAAAGCCTGGCGGAAGAGCTCTGTCTTGCAGGCCCTGTGGAACTGTAAAAGGTCCTGCAGGGCCCTGATCTCTTCTGGGAGCTCATTCCACCAGGTAGGAGCCACCTCAGAGAAGGACCTGGCCCTCGTGGTAGATAGCCTGGCCTCTTTAGGGTCCGGGGTCACTAGACGGTGTTGTGACCCCGACCGAAGTGCTCTTTGGGGCCTATATGGGGAAAGGCCTCAGGTATGCCGGACCCTGGCCATGTAGGGCTTTAAAGGTAAGCACCAGCACTTTGAAGCAAATCCGGTACGCTATAGGCAGCCAGTGCAGCACTTTCAGCACAAGTTGGATGTGTTCCCATTTAGGGACACCCACCAACAACCTGGCCGCCGCATTCTGCACCAGCTGCAACCTTCGAATTTGTGACTAAGGCAGCCCCATGTAGAGAGTCTTACAGTAGTCTAGCCTCGAGGTGACCATCGCATGGATCACTGTGGCCAGATCGTCGCGGCTAAGGAAGGGGACCAACTGCCGCACCAGCTGAAGATGATAAAGGGCTTCTCTGGCAGTGGCCGTCACCTGGGCCTCCATCGTTAAGGTGGGGTCCAGGAGCACCCCCAAACTCCTCACCTCCGAAGCTGGCAGAAGAGGAACCCCATCGCATCGAAGGCCGGAAGTGGGAGCCCCAATCCCATACCACCCACACACAGGACCTCCGT